>NC_057805.1:454011347-454311347 GCF_018294505.1 Triticum aestivum | reverse complement strand
AAGACTCCATTCTCCGGAAAAATGGAGCGAGCCACTGATTTATTGGAAATAATACATACCGATGTATAAGGTCCGATGAGTGTTGAGGCTCGTGGCGGGTATCGTTATTTTCTGACCTTCACAGATGATTTGGGAAGATATGGGTATATCTAATTAATGAAACACAAGTCTAAAACATTTGAAAAGTTCAAAGAATTTCAAAGTGAAGTTGAGAATTATCGTAACAAGAAAATAAAGTTTCTACGATCTGATCGCGGAGGCGAATATTTGAGTTACGAGTTTGGCCTTCATTTAAAACAATGTGGAATAGTTTCACAACTCACGCCACCTGGAACACCACAGCGTAATGGTGTGTCCGAACATCATAACCGCACTGTATTAGATACAGTGCGATCTATGATGTCTCTTACCGATTTACCACTATCGTTTTGGGGTTATGCATTAGAGACATCTACATTCACGTTAAATAGGGCACCATCTAAATCCGTTGAGACGACACCATATGAACTGTGGTTTGGCAATAAACCTAAGCTGTCGTTTCTTAAAGTTTGGGGTTGCGATGCTTATGTGAAAAAGCTTCATCCTGATAAGCTCAAACCCAAATCGAAGAAGTGTGTCTTCATAGGATACCCAAAAGAAACTGTTGGGTACACCTTCTATCATAGATTCGAAGGCAAGATCTTTGTTGCTAAGAGTGGATCCTTTCTAGAGAAGGAGTTTCTCCCGAAAGAAGTGAGTGGGAGGAAAGTAGAACCTGATGAGGTAATTGTACCTTCTCTCGAATTGGAAAGTAGCTCATCACAGAAAACCGTTCCTGTGATGCCTACACCAACTAGAGAGGAAGCTAATGATAATGATCATGAAACTTCAGATCAAGTTACTACCGAACCTCGTAGGTCAACCATAGCACGTTCCGCACCAGAGTGGTACGGTAATCCTATTCTGGAAGTCATATTACTAGACCATGACAAACCTACGAACTATCAGGAAGCGATGATGAGCCCAGATTCCGCAAAAATGGCTTGAGGCCATGAAATCTGAGATAGGATCCATATATGAGAACAAAGTGTGGACTTTGGTGGACTTGCCCGATGATCGGCAAGGCATTGATAATAAATGGATCTTCAAGAGGAAGACAGACACTGATGGTAATGTTACTATCTACAAAGCTTGACTTGTCGCAAAAGGTTTTCAACAAGTTCAAGGTGTTGACTACGCTGAGATTTTCTCACTCATAGCGATGCTTAAGTCTGTCCGAATCATGTTAGCAATTGGCACATTTTATGAAATCTGGCAAATGGATGTCAAAACTACATTCCTTAATGGATTTCTTGTATATGATGCAACCAAAAGGTTTTCTCAATCCTAAAGGTGCTAACAAAGTGTGCAAGCTCCAGCGATCCATCTATGGACTGGTGCAAGCATCTCGGAATTGGAATATACGCTTTGATGAGTTGATCAAAGCATATAGTTTTATACAGACTTGCGGTGAAGCCTGTATTTACAAGAAAGTGAGTGGGAGCACTACAGCCTTTCTGATAGGTATATGTGAATGACATATTGTTGATCAAAAATTATGTAGAATTTACTGGAAAGCATAAAGGAGTGTTTTAAAGGAGTTTTTCAAAGAAAGACCTCGATGAAGCTACTTACATATTGGGCATCAATATCTATAAAGATAGATCAAGACGCTTGATAAAACTTTTGATAAGTACATACCTTGATAAGATTTTGAAGGAGTTCAAAATGGATCAGTCAAAGAAGGAGTTCTTGCCTGAGTTGTAAGGTATGAAGTTGAGTAAGACTCAAAACCCGACCACGGCAGAAGATAGAGAGAGAATGAAAGGCATTCCCTATGCCTCAGCCATAGCTTCTATAAAGTATGCCATGCTGTATACCAGACCTATTGTGTACCTTGCCATGAGTTTGGCAAAGGGGTACAATAGAGATCCAGGAGTACATCACTAGACATCGGTCAAAATTATCCTTAGAGGACAAAGGAAATATTTCTCGGTTATGGAGGTGATAAAGAGTTCATCGTAAAGAGTTACGTCGATTCAAGCGTTAACACTGATCTGGATGACCTTGAGTCTCATTCTGGATACCTATTAAAAGTGGGAGCAATTAGCTAGTTTAGCTCCATGAAGAGCATTGTAGACATAGAAATTTGCAAAATACATACGGATCTGAATGTGGCAGACCCGTTGACTAAACTTCTCTCACAAGCAAAACATGATCACACCTTAGTACTCTTTGGGTGTTAATCACATGGCCATGTGAACTAGATTATTTATTCTAGTAAACCCTTTGGGTGTTTGTCATGGAATTGTCACGGCAGATGTCCTTAGTGTCAGGACTTAGTCGCGAGGCCAGCGCATCTATGTGGTAGCTTGAGAGGGGTTGGGCGGAATCGAGAGACGCAACACAAGACAAGGATTTAGACAGCTTCGGGCCCCGGGAAACATCATCCGGTAACAACCCTACGTGCTGTTTGAGGCTAGGTCTCATTATGATCACGGGAGAGTCGCCGGGAACCGGCTCTCCGTGTCTAGCCCTAGAGATTGTTTCCTGTTGCTCGTCCCTTCTTTGGGGAGCCCTGCCCCTCCTTATATAACTTGAAGGGGCGGCTTACATGTAGAGTCCTAGTATGATTAGAACTAACTTATTCTCTATTACAGGTCGGATACAAGTACGGATCTTGCTCCTCGTAAAGGAAATATTCCTCATGCCTTCCGTCTTAAGCCGGCCCATAATAACACGTCCTGGCCTACTGGGCCTCGGGCCCTTGTCATCCGTCTGACCCGCCGTCGGGGCCATCATTAAGTCGCCAGGCTCACGAGTTGCCAATCTTCCGGCGGGTTACGATTAGGCGTCAAGTCCGGCCGGGTCATACCCCCGGCCGGGTCATACCGCGGGGTATATCCCCGACATTAGCCCCCAGTTTAATTTGGAGTTATCCATGTTAAACTAATCTGCAATATAAACACAAGAACAAATTTGACAGGTTGTGCTCCGGGTTAAATATTCTTGTAAGCCGGCACCTGATCATCTTTAAATCCTTGTCATTTCTTTCTTGATACATGCCCATGAGCTCATAGCAAATCTCCTTTAGTAGATATGTTCAAAATTTGTGAATGCAAAAAATCCAGATACTTCTTTTGAGAAATCCGGGTCAATAGGCCAGCTTCAGAGTCAATTTGCTAGCATTGGTCTCTTGTAGAGAAATATTGTAAGAAACAATCCACTTGAATCGTTTTCCAAAGCACTGGATTTAAAAGATATTTGTCTTGAAATACTCATCTGACTTTCAGCCGGCTTGAAGAGGTAAAACTTGCCGGTTTATCATAACCAAAATTGTCGGTTTGTAAATATTGATAGCACCGGGTCATAACTGTTACTGACGCCGGGTCATAATTATTTGGTGGCACCGCATCATGATTGTTGCAAACACCGGGTCAACTTGATCTTCTCCAAACTGAGAATTTTGAAGAATTTTCCCCCTTATATATATATATCACTTGTAGCCCCCAAGTGCCGGGTTGTCATGCTTGCAGCAACCTGGGACTTGTAATTGCCTTATGCTCATAAAAACTTGAACCAGCGTAGCCCCCATGGGCCGGCTCATTATATAATAATGAGCAGGGACTTTGTAAATATAATCATGTAAACTTGCCCAGCAATGTGTAGCCCCCAACGGCCGGGTCAGTAAGATATTACCGAGCTGGGACTTTGTATATGATTCATTGATAATAACAGCATATGATGTAATCTCCACCATGGGGCTTGAACCCACGTCCATAAGGTTAAGAGCTTTGTACTCTACCAACTGAGTAGTGGATCTTTCAATATAATAGATTAAGGCTTGTGTACCTTGAATTTTGAACAGGAGCAATTGGTAGCCCCCAAGGGCCGGCTCATTACAATGTGATGAGTCGGGTCTTCAATAAGTTGAGCAAAAAATGTCTTTACATTAGCCCCCAAGTGCCATGGTGCATGCTGGCAGTGACATGGGACTTGCATATTTGATGTAATATCAATTTGAATAATGTAGCCCCCAAGTGCCGGGTCGTAAGCCTCATATGTTGATAAGTAAATCCGGAGTTTAAATACCCGGCGGCTCTTGGCCGATGGCAATTTAATACGCCTCCATTGTAAGCCGGAATTTGTACAACCCGGCGGCTTATAGCCTTTGAGGAAATCAAGAATTGATAACCCTTTTGAGACACCAATTTCCATTTATGATGATGGGCTTGAATTTAATCATTTATGTAAGTCATAGCTCTGTAAATCCTGCAGAGTTTAAACAACATATTCCCTGGCGACTTAACGTCAAATACCAGGGTAGCTAACCACCCAAATGTAGTCTTATCCTGCACACAAGTAGATCACAAGACCCCTTGGCGGTTTACCGCAGGGCGGGCCATAATATCTCACATATAACCACTGTGATATTGAATTTGTACTGCCGGTTTATATGACATGTGCAGTAAGGGTGATAACCCAATCTTTAGAAGCCAATACTTCCAAGTATATGATGATTGTCACATGCTGGCGACTTATCGTCCAAAGCCAAGCCGGGTTTAAAAAAAACCACACTTATACTTAGCTATGATAAAAAAAACTTCAAGTAAAATCCAAAAAATTGTTTGCAAAAAGAGACTTCAAAACTTTTGAGGCTTCTGATTCGAATATGATCATATAGCCCCCAGTGGTTTTGGCATTGCCGATCAAGAGGGTACCGATATCTATGTTCTCTTTGGTTCGAATACGACCTATGTTTGAACAGGAAGCCCCCAAATGACCTTGAGAGTTGTTTAACGACGCTGATTCGAATACGATCCACGTCGGTTCCCAAAAGGGGTTGAGCAATGATTCGAATACGATCAAGAAGCCCCCTAGTGAGCTCGGCAGTGTGCCGATCAAGAGGGTACCGAGAGCTATGTTCTCTTTGGTTCGAATACGACCTATGTTTGAACAGGAAGCCCCCTAGTGATCATGAGAATATTTAACGACTCTGATTCGAATACGATCAGGGTCACACCTAAAGGGTTATGCTAAATTCGAATACGATCAGCTCCCAATAGTCATTAAAGCAGGGTACCTATGTTTGGGTTGTGCTTTGTAACAGACTCTTTTTGGTCCCTTTAATTTTTCCTGAGAACTCGAACTTTGCGAGAGATAACCTCTTTTTGAACCGGAAATTTGTAAACCGGATATTGAGAGCTTCAAAGCTTTATAAGATATAAATTTACCTTCAGCCGTATGTTTGAACCGGATTTGAGAGCTTCAAAACTTTGCGGGAGAGAGATATCTCTTGAACCGGATTTTAATCCGAAATCTTTATTTTGAACCGGCAATTTTCTGACGGCCTTTAAATTTTCATCAATATGGTAGTAGCCTCCGGAACCGGGTTATCATTCCCTCCAACGACCCGGAGTTCCCGAGTCATGTCACTGTAGCCCCCGAGTCTCAAGATGACTCGAGGAGTTGGCTTGAGATTCTCCATATTTAACCGTGATATAAACCGGCATAACTTGTATATCATTGGTGTTGATAGCATGATGTGTATCCATAGAAGGTTGAGGTGACTGCGGCGGGTTATAAATGATCCCGTATGAGCCGTGTCAGCAACTCGGCCAATGGTTCCTTCCAACTGGCTGTTTGAAGTTTAACCAAACTGTAGTGACGGCGACTTGTGCGCATTACCATTGAGCCATCCGGTGCAGACGGCGGTTGATGATAATTTGCCTCCATTTTGTTGAACGAAAACCGGGCTACCCAAGCTGTGACTTGCTCATACTCAATAAACAGCTCATGCAGACGGGTGCGGCCCGGTGTGTTGATGTAGACCAGGCCGCGAGAGACGGGCGACAAAGACGACAGCGGCTTCAGACAGATGAGTCGGCCGCGGTATTGTAAACCGGCGTGGACGGTCGAATTAGCCACATCATATTGATGTAAACCGGTCTGCAGAATGGCGGTTTGCACATATATTCATCGAGCTTGATGGCATGATAAGATACTCGCGCATTTATAATGGTGGCGCGAGTTTATACATCCATGACACATCCATAGCTTTTGCAGTGAACAATTGTCCTGCATAACAATATTGCAGACCAAGGCAAAGGTAAACTGTTCTTTGACAAAAATAATATGTGCTAAAAATATATTTTGAGATGGATATCACCTGATGTGTTTAGGCCAAAAATAATCCGCCATGAAGTTTGATGATCACTAGGTGAAACGGAAATCAATCACGGCCGAGCCGGCCGCGGGAGCAGACATATGAGCCGGCCGTGGTGTTGTAAGCCGGTGTGGACGAGCAAGTTGTCCTCTTAGTTGTAAGCTGGCGCGGACGCGTGAACTGGCCATGAGAGCGGACGGGCGAGTCGTCCGCGGCGTTGTAAGCCGGCGTGGTCGCGAGAGACGGCCACGGCGTTGTAAGCCGGCGCGGTCGCGAGAGACGGCCACAACGTTGTAAGCCGGTGCGGGAGTCCGTTGAGTAACGACAACCACCTGTGCCAAAATATGTTGGCATGCCTCCATCTCCACGGTATAATATTACTTTGTAATAAATAATTCTCCTGCATGTAAAATACAGCAGGGCAAAGTAGTTTTGCTCGGATGAATTAATACGTGCTTAAAAATAAATAGGGCAAATAGCACCTAGTTTTTGTCCAGACGACAGATGATCCTTTGCGCGGATCAAAATTTCACTCATGGTGCCGGTTGATCTTTATCCACTTCCTTTGAACCCCCCTGGGCAGTCAACACACCCATGAAAAGGATCCAGATAGAGCCAACACGGCCAGCCATCAGTCGGGCGTAGGCAAAGCTAGCTGTAGCATGGTTGATGGATTGGGGGTGTATCAAGGCGGCCGCGAAACAGAGCGTATCACAGTGCGGCAGAACCGGCTGGGCAGCTCGACTTGAGTAGAGGCGGCTCCAAGCAGATGAACCCGCGGGGCAGTTTGACGCGCAGACGTTGAAGCATGGTGGCAGATCAGTGCACATGTGAGGCGAGTGACCCGGCTCGCGGTACGGCGGTAAAAACACCCGGCCGGTTCATCGGTGGAGAAAGCTTGCAGGTGGAGCAGTACAGAGGCATAGGGCTGGTGGCCCTCAAGTGAGGCAAGGCCGCGCGGCCGAAGCGGCCCATCGGCAGAAGCATGCGAATCGGCGGTTGAGGCGACTCGCGCATTCCATTGCTAGGTCGGTTGTTCTGCAAAAATCCACGTCCTTCTCATCTTCCGGGTCGTGGCCTGTTCCTCCTCTCTCTTTTTATGTGAATTAGCACATTAGCAAACTCACGTGAGGGATCTTTGGCGCATATGTCTTTGTCCTTCCCATGTAGGAGTAACCAGTAATATTAGTTTTTGATTCTTGCGTAAACATTGGTGCTTGGTCGAACCAATCTCGTATTTGTTGTGACTACCGCTGATCGGGACAGCTTGGTTTCGCCAGATTGCTCCTGTGTATCCGCGCTTGAACTGACAATATACCAAAGATTCGTCTGGCGGCGCACAAGTCGAAACCCTAGTTTCTCGTGAACTCGGAGTTTGCTGGCTCCAAAGTTAGATCACAAAACAACGAACTTGTCAGCTCTTCCTCATCCAACAAAATTGCGAGCTTCTCAAACCCTAGGAGAGATCCCTCCAAGAACTCATCACCACCGTGCGCGGCCCCACGGTGGACGCCAACTGTCGTGGAATTGTCACGGCAGATGTCCTTAGTGTCAGGACTTAGTCGCGAGGCCAGCGCATCTATGTGGTAGCTTGAGAGGGGTTGGGCGGAATCGAGAGATGCAACACAAGACAAGGATTTAGACAGCTTCAGGCCCGGGAAACATCATCTGGTAACAACCCTATATGCTGTTTGAGGCTAGGTCTCATTATGATCACGGGAGAGTCGCCGGGAACCGGCTCTCGGTGTCTAGCCCTAGAGATTGTTTCCTGTTGCTCGTCCCTTCTTTGGGGAGCCCTGCCCCTCCTTATATAACTTGAAGGGGCGGCTTACATGTAGAGTCCTAGTAGGATTAGAACTAACTTATTCTCTATTATAAGTCGGATACAAGTACGGATCTTGCTTCCTCGTAAAGGAAATATTCCTCATGCCTTCCGTCTTAAGCCGGCCCATAATAACACGTCCCGGCCTACTGGGCCTTGGGCCCTTGTCATCCGTCTAACCCGCCGTCGGGGCCATCATTAAGTCGCCAGGCTCACGAGTTTCCAATCTTCCGGCCGGTTACGATGAGGCGTCAGGTCCGGCCGGGTCATACTCCCGGCCGGGTCATACCGCGGGGTATATCCCCGACAGTGTTGGTCACATGGTGATGTGAACTATTGGTGTTAAATCACATTGCAATGTGAACTAGATTATTGACTCTAGTGCAAGTGGGAGACTGAAGGAAATATGCCTTAGGGCAATAATAAAGTTGTTATTTATATTTCCTTATATCATGATAAATGTTTATTATTCATGCTAGAATTATATTAACCGGAAACTTAGTACATGTGTGAATACATAGACAAACAGAGTGTCCCTATTATGCCTCTACTTGACTAGCTCGTTAATCAAAGAAGGTTAAGTTTCCTAGCCATAAACATGTGTTGTCATTTGACGAACGGGATCACATCATTAGAGAATGATGTGATGGACAAGACCCATCCGTTAGCTTAGCATAATGACCGTTTAGTTTTATTGCTATTGCTTTCTTCATGACTTATACATGTTCCTCTGACTATGAGATTATGCTACTCCCGAATACTGGAGGAACACCTTGTGTGCTATCAAACGTCACAACGTAACTGGGTGATTATAAAGATGCTCTACAGGTGTCTCCGATGGTGTTTGTTGAGTTGGCATAGATCGAGATTAGGATTTGTCACTCCGTGTATCGGAGAGGTATCTCTGGGCCCTCTCGGTAATGCACATCACTATGATCCTTGCAAACAATGTGACTAATGAGTTAGTTATGAGATGATGCATTACGGAACGAGTAAAGATACTTGCCGGTAACGAGATTGAACTAGCTAGGTATGAAGATACCGACGATCGAATCTCGGGCAAGTAACATAACGATGACAAAGGGAATGACGTATGTTGTTATGTGGTTTGACCGATAAAGATCTCCGTAGAATATGTAGGAGACAATATGAGCATTCAGGTTCCGCTATTGGTTATTGACTAGAGATGTCTCTTGGTCATGTCTACATAGTTCTCGAACCCGTAGGGTCCGCACGCTTAACGTTTGATGATGATTTGTATTATGATTTATGTGGACCGAAGTTTGTTCGGAGTCCCGGATGAGATTACGGACATGACTAGGAGTCTCAAAATGGTCGAGAGGTAAAGATTCATATATTGGAAGGTTACATTCGAACATCAGAATGGTTCCGAGTGATTCGGATATTTTACCGAAGTACCGAGGGGTTACCGAAACCCCCCGGGGGAAGTATTGGGCCTATTGGGCCTTATTGGAGGAGAGGAGAAAGGCCACGTGAGGAGGGGTGCCCCCTTGCCCAAACCAAATTGGACTAGGGGAGGGGGCGGCCCCCCTCTTTCCTTCTCCCTCGCTCTTCCTTCCCCTTTCCCTCTCCGGTGGAAGGAAGGAAGGGGGCCGAATCGTACTTGGACTAGGAGTCCAATTAGGACTCACCCCTTATGGCGTGCCCCACTGGGCCGGCCACCTCCTCCTCCCCCCCTTTATATACGGAGGCAGGGGCACCCCAAAGGCACAACAGACAATCTCTTAGCCGTGTGCGATGCCCCCTCCACAGTTTAACACCTCGGTCATATCGTCGTAGTGCTTAGGTGAAGCCCTGCGCCAGTAACTTCATCATCACCGTCGCCACGCCGTTGTGCTGATGGAACTCTCCCTCGTCCTCAACTGGATCAAAAGCTCGAGGGACATCATCGTGCTGAACGTGTGCTGAACATGGAGGTGTCGTAACTTCGGTACTTGGATCGGTTGGATCGTGAAGAAGTTCGACTACATTAACCGCGTTACTAAACACTTCCGCTTTCAGTCTACGAGGGTACATGGACACACTCTTCCGTCTCATTGCTATGCATCTCCTAGATATATCTTGCATGATCGTAGGAATTTTTTTGAAATTGCATGCTACGTTCCCCAACAATATTTTGTCCTACCCTCCCGTGGCAGCGGGGTCCTATTGGAAACTGAGGGATATTAAGGCCTCCTTTTAATATAGAACCGAACCAAAGCATTAGCACTTAATGAATACATGAACTCCTCAAACTACGGTCATCACCGGGAAGTGTCCCGACTATTGTCCCTCCGGGGTTGCCGGATCATAACACGTAGTAGGTGACTATAACTTGCAATATCGGATCAAGAACACAAATATATTCATGAAAACATAATAGGTTCAGATCTGAAATCATGGCACTCGGGCCCTAGTGACAAGCATTATGCATAGCAAAATCATAGGAACATCAACCTTAGAACATAGTGGATACTAGGGATAAAACATAACAAAACTAACTCATGGTAAATCTCATCCAACCCATCACGGTCCAGCAAGCCTATGATGGAATTACTCACGCACGGCGGTGAGCATCATGAAATTGGTGATGGAGGATGGTTGATGATGACGATGGCGACGGATTCCCCTCTCCGGAGCCCAAAACGGACTCAAGATCCGCCCTCCCGAGGATGAACGGGGCTTGGTGGTAGCTCTGTATCGGAAAACACGAATATATGGAGTTGGAGTTGAGGTCGGTGGGGGTCCAGGTGGCCCACAAGGACGGAGGGAGCGCCCCCACCCTTGTGGCCAGGGTGTGGGCCCCCTTAAGTTTATTATTTCGCCAATATTTTTTATTAATTCCAAAACAGATCTCCGTGAATTTTAGGGTCATTCCGAGAACTTTTATTTTTGCACAAAAATAACACCATGGCAATTCTACTGAAGACAGCGTCAGTCCGGGTTTGTTCCATCCAAATCATGCAAGTTAGAGTCCAAAACAAGGGCAAAAGAGTTTGGAAAAGTAGATATGATGGAGACGTATTAGCTCCCCAAGCTTAACCCATTGCTTGTCCTCAAGCAATTCAATTGACAAACTGAAAGTGATAAAGAAAAACTTTTACAAACTCTGTTTGATCTTGTTGTTGCAAATATTTAAAGCCAGCATTCAAGTTTTCAACAAAGATTATGAACTAACTATATTCACAATAACATTTAGGTTGTTGTTGCAAATATGTAAAGCCAGCATTCAAGTTTTCACATTTACTCATATCAATGGCATAATCAACTAGCGAGCAATAAAAATAAATCTCGGATGATAACACTTTTTCAAAACAAACATATTATGATATAACAAGATGGTATCTCGCTAGCCCTTTCTGAGACCACAAAACATAAATGTAGAGCACCCCTGAAGATCAAGGACTGACTAGACATTGTAATTCATAGTAAGAGAGATCCAGTCAGAGTCATACTGAATATAAATTAATAACAATGCATACAAATGACAGTGGTGCTCTCTAATCGGTTTTTTATAAGAGGATGATGACTGATACGTTTCGAACCTATCTATAATTTTTGATTTTTCCATGCTATTATATTATCTGTTTTGGATGTTTCATATGCATTATTATGCTATTTCTATTATTTTTGGGACTAACCTATTAACCTGGAGCCCAGTGCCAGTTTCATTTTTTTCCTTGTTTTAGAGTTTCGCAGAAAAGGAATATCAAACGGAGTCCAAACGGAATAACACTTTCGCGATGATTTTTCTTGGACCAAAAGACATCCAGAGGACTTGGAGTACACATCAGGGAAGCCACAAGGTGGCCACAAGGACGGAGGGCGCGCCCAGGGGGTAGGGCGCGCCCCCACCCTTCTGGGCCCCTCGTTACTCCACCGACCTATTTCTTCCGCCTATATATTCTCAAATATTCCCAAACCAACCAAGAGAGCCACGAAAACACTTTTCCACCACTGCAACCTTCTATACCCATGAGATCCCATGTAGGGGCCTTTTCCGGTGTCCTGCCGGAGGGGGATTCGATCATGGAGGGCTTCTACATCAACACCATTGCCTCTTCGATGAAGCGTGAGTAGTTTACCACAGACCTACGGGTCCATAGCTAGTATCTAGATGGCTTCTTCTCTCTCTTTGATTCTCAATACCATGTTCTCCTCGATGTTCTTGGAGATCTATTCGATGTAATACTCTTTTGCGGTGTGTTTGCCGAGATCCGATGAATTGTGGATTTATGATCAAGTTATCTATGAATATTATTTGAATCTCCTTTGAATTCTTATATGCATGATTTGATATCTTTGCAAGTCTCTTCGAACTATCGAGTTTGTTTGGCCAACTAGATTGGTTTTTCTTGCAATAGGAGAAGTGCTTAGCTTTGTGTTCAATCTTGCGGTGCTTGATCCTAGTGGCAAAAGGGGAACCGACACGTATTGTATTCTTGCCATCGAGGATAACAGGATGGGGGTTCTCATCATATTGCTTGAGTTTATCCCGCTAAATCATGTCATCTTACATAATGCGGTACTCTGTTCTTCATGAACATAATACTCTAGAGATGCAGGAAGGAGTCGGTCGATGCATGTGTGGAGTAATGGTAGTAGATGCAGGCAGGAGTCGGTCTACTTGATACTGACGTGATGCCTATATTCATGATCATTACCTTAGATATCGTCATAACTTTGCGCTTTTCTATCAATTTATCGGCAGTAATTTGTTCACCCACCGTAATATTTTCTATCTTGAGAGAAGCCTCTAGTGAAACCTATGGCCCTGGGTCTATTTTCCATCATATAATCTTCTATTTTCCATCATATATGTTTCTAATCTACTATTTTAGTTTCTGATCTACTTTCATTGCAATCTTTTACTTTCCGTTCCATAAACCAAAAATACCAAAAATATTACTTTGCCGTTTATCCATCTCTATCAAATCTCACTTTGCAAATAATTGTGAAGGGATTGACAACCCCTTTATCGCGTTGGGTGCAAGTTGGTGTTTGTTTGTGCAGGTATTCGGTGACTTGAGCGTTGTCTCCTACTGGATTGATACCTTAGTTCTCAAAACTGAGGGAAATACTTACTCTACTATACTACATCACCCTTTCATCTTCAAGAGAAAAACCAACGCAAGCTCAAGAAGTAGCAGGAAGAATTTCTGGCGCCGTTGCCGAGGAGATCTACGCCAAGTCAAGACATACCAAGTACCCATCATAAGTTATCATCCCTTGCATTACATTATTCGCCATTCGCCTCTCGTTTTCCTCTCCCCCACTTCTAAAATGATTTTAAAAAAGATTTGCCTTTTCTTCGCCCCTCTCTTGTTCGTCTTTTTACCGTTATGGCCGACTCTAGAAGGGCTAAGGGTTTTCTCCCATGTTTTAATGCTTTGGATAACCCCTCTGTCCTTTCTAAGCTCATAAATAATGATGCTATGGAAAGACTTACTCGGGTGGTTAAGGGAGATTTTGACAATTCTGATGAAGATGATCCCGGAATTTTTCGTTATTTGCTTGATGAATCTTTGAAAGATGCTTGGGATAGGTTGTTGAGGATTCGAGCTAGCTATGTGCCCCAAAATCAGAATGAGATATATTTAAAAAGCTTTTATATTAGCCTACCTCCTTCTTTTAAGCAAGTTTTGATTCTATATTTGAATATTTGTTTTTCTTGGAGGGGATGCCATCGACACATATGAGGAGATGAGAACTATATTTGGGCACCCCAAGGGAGAAAATGTTGAATCAACTACTATTATGTGTTTCTATCAAAATGAAATAATCAAAGAGATAAAGGCTAGTTTATATGCAAATTTTCGTAATGTGCTTAATCCTTCTTCTACTTTAATGGCCATGTGCTTTCGCACAATAGAAAGATAAATGCCATGGACAAGAAATTTTATCTTTGCTTCCCAAAAGGCGGAATTGATAATACTTAGATCTATTCTTGTTTTATGCCTAGCTAAGGGCGTTAAACAATAGCGCTTGTTGGGAGGCAACCCAATTCTATTTCCGTTTTTACTTTTTAGGTTCTGTTTTGCATTAAATAATTTATCTAGCCTCTGGTTAGATGTGGTTTTTGTGTTCTAATTAGTTTTTGGGCCAAGTAAGACCTTTGGGATAGCTTACGGTGATAGTTGATTTGATCTTGCTGAAAAACAGAAACTTTTGCGCTCAGGAAATTAATTTTAATTTTAACAGAAGCACGATAAAATACCGATTCTTTTTGCAGACGTTTAATAAACAAATTTTTGAGGTCTTCCTATTTTTTCAGAATTTTTGGAGTTACAGAAGTATTCGACACCTCCAGATTTCTACAGAGTGTTCTGTTTTTTACAGACTCTGTTTTCTATGTGTCGTTTGCTTATTTTGATGTATCTATGGCTCGTATCGGGGGATATGAACCATGGAAAAGTTGGAATACAGTAGATATTACACCTATATAAATAAAGAATGAGTTCACAACAGTACCAAAACTGGTGATTTATTTTCTTATACTAACGGAGCTTATGAGATTTTCTATTGAGTTTTGTGTTGTGAAGTTTTCAAGTTTTGGGTAAGGATTTGATGGACTATGGAATAAGGACTGGCAAGATCCTAAGCTTGGGGATGCCCAAGGCACCACAAGGTAATATTCAAGGACAACCAAGAGCCTAAGCTTGGGGATGCCCCGGAAGGCATCCCCTCTTTCATCTTCGTCTATCGGTAACTTTACTTGAGGCTATATTTTTATTCACCACATGATATGTGTTTTGCTTGGAGCGTCTTGTATGATTTGAGTCTTTTCTTTTTAGTTTGCCACAATCATCCTTGCTATATGCGCCTTTTGAGAGAGACACGCATGAATCGTGATTTATTAGAATACTCTTTGTGCTTCACTTATATCTTTTGAGCTAGGCGATTTTACTCTAGTGCTTCACTTATAAAATTTTAGAGCATGGCGGTGGTTATTTTATAGAAATTTACGAACTCTCATGTTTCACTTATATTATTTTGAGAGTCTCTAAACAGCATGGTAATTTGCTTTGGTTATAAATGTAGTCCTAATATGATAGGCATCCAAGAGGGATATAATAAAAACTTTCATATAAAGTACATTGAATACTATGAGAAGTTTGATTCCTTATGCTTGTTTTGAGATATGAAGATGGTGATATTAGAGTCATGCTAGTAAGTAATTGTGAATTTGAGAAATACTTGTGTGAAAGTTTGTGATTCCCGTAGCATGCACGTATGGTGAACCGTTATGTGATGAAGTCGGAGCATCATTTATTTATTGATTGTCTTCCTTATGAGTGGTGGTAGGGGACGAGCAATGGTATTTTCCTACCAATCTATCCCCCTTGGAGCATGCGCGTAGTACTTCGTTTTGATAACTAATAGATTTTTTCAATAAGTGTATGAGTTCTTTATGACTAATGTTGAGTCCATGGATTATACGCACTCTCACCCTCCCACCATTGCTAGCCTCTCTTGTGTCGCGCAACTTTCGCCGGTACCATAAACCCACCATATACTTTTCTCAAAACAGCCACCATACCTACCTATTATGGCATTTCCATAGCCATTCTGAAATATATTTCCATGCAACTTTCCACTGTTCCATTTATTATGACACGCTCCATCATTGTCATATTGCTATGCATGATCATGTAGTTGACATCGTATTTGTGGCAAAGCCACCGTTCGTAATTCTTTCATACATGTCACTCTTGATTCATTCCACATCGCGGTACACCGCCGGAGGCATTCACATAGAGTCATATTTTTTTCTAAGTATCGAGTCATAATTCTTGAGTTGTAAGTAAATAAAAGTGAGATGATCTTCATTATTAGAGCATTATCCCATGTGAGGAACGGATGGTGGAGACTATGATTCCCCCACAAGTCGAGATGAGACTCCGGACGAATAAAAAAATAGGCCAACAAATGAGAGAAGACCCAAATAAAAAAATGAGAGAAAAGAGAGAAGGGGCAATGCTACTATACTTTTACCACACTTGTGCTTCAAAGTAGCACCATGATCTTCATGATAAGAGAGTCTCCTATATTGTCACTATCATATACTAGTGGGATTTTTTCATTATAGAACTTGGCTTGTATATTCCAATGACGGGCTTCCTCAAATTGCTCTAGGTCTTCATGAGCAAGCAAGTTGGATGCACACCCACTTAGTTTCTTTTTGAGCTTTTATAAACTTATAGCTCTAGTGCATCCGTTGCATGGCAATCCCTACTCACTCACATTGATATCTATTGATGGGCATCTCCATACACTACTGGAATCAGCTAATTTGCCATCTGCCAGCTCTTTGCCGTCTGCTAGCTGACGGCAAAGAAGCTCTTTGCCATCAGCTACCCAAAAGCAGACGGCAAAGAAAGGGCAGACGGCAAAGAAGCTCTTTGCCGTCTGGCCAGCGGCAAATCTTTGCCGTCCGCTGGCGGACGGCAAAGAGTGAGGTGGCCCCCACCCCCCGCCCGTTTTTGAAAAACTTAACGGGCCACCTCTTTGCCGTCCGCTAGCAGACGGCAAAGAGGCAAAAAAGCGGACGGCAAAGGGGGGCGGACGGCAAAGAGCCTACTACCTAACGGCCCGTACCCCCCGCCCGTTACTCACTTCTTCCCTCTCCCTCGCCGTTTCTCTCCTCCCACGCCGCCGCCCGCCGCGCGCCGCCGCCGCCCCGTCGCCCCCGCCGCCCCGGCTCGCCGCCGCCCCGGGGCCCCGTCGCCCTCACCGCCCCGGCCCCCCGCCGCCCCGCGCCCCACCGCCCGGGCCCGGCCCCCCGCCGCCCCAGGCCCGCCCCCTGCCGCCCCAGGCCCGGCCCCCCGCCGCCCCAGGCCGCCTCCTCCACCGCCCCGCCCCCTCCTCCACCGGCCTCCTCCACCCCCCAGGTGAGCCCCCCATTTTTCAGTTTTTTTTCTGTTTTTTTCTTTTTTTCCTTTTTAGTTTTAGTTTTAGTTTAGATTTAGTTTTAGTTGTAGTTTTAGGTTTAGTTTTAGGTTTAGGTTTAGTTGTAGGCTTAGTTTAGTTTGAGGAAAGAAGAAGAAGAAGAGAAAAAGAGGAGAGGAGGAGAAGAAGAAGAGGAAAAAGGAAAGGAAGAAGAAGAAGAGGAGGAGGAGAAGAAAAAAGAAGAAGAGGAAGAAGAAGAAGAGAAAAAGAGGAGAGGAGGAGAAGAAGAAGAGGAAAAAGGAAAGGAAGAAGAAGAAGAGGAGGAGGAGAAGAAAAAAGAAGAAGAGGAAGAAGAAGAAGAAAAAAGAGGAGAGGAGGAGAAGAAGAAGAGGAAAAAGGAAAGGAAGAAGAAGAAGAGGAGGAGGAGAAGAAAAAAGAAGAAGAGGAAGAAGAAGAAGAAAAAAGAGGAGAGGAGGAGAAGAAGAAGAGGAAAAAGGAAAGGAAGAAGAAGAAGAGGAGGAGGAGAAGAAAAAAGAAGAAGAGGAAGAAAAGGAAGAATAGGAAGAAGAAGAAAAGGAAAAAAGAGGAAAAAACCCCGACCCGACACGGCACCCCGACCCCGACCCGGCACCCCGACACGACACCCCGACCCCTAGACCCCGACCCCGACACCCCGACCCCGAGCCTGACCCGACACCCCGACCCCGACACCGACACGGCACCCCGACCCCGACCCCGACCCCGACACCCCGACCCCGACCCCGACACCCCGACCCCGAGCCTGACCCGACACCCCCGACCCTGACACCGACACGGCACCCCGACCCCGACCCGGCACCCCGACCCGACACCCCGACCCCGAGACCCCGACCCGACACCGACACGACACCCCGACACCGACACCCTGACACCACACCCACCCTTACCCCGACACCGACACGGCACCCCGACCCCGACCCGGCACCCCGACCCCGGACACGCACCCCGACCCGACACCCCGACCCCGAGACCCCGACCCCGAGCCTGACCCGACACCCCGACCCCGACACCGACACGGCACCCCGACCCCGACCCGGCACCCCGACAAGACACCCCGACCCCGAGCCTGACCCGACACCCCGACCCCGACACCGACACGGCACCCCGACCCCGACCCGGCACCCCGACCCCGAGACCCCGACCACGATACCCCGACCCGGACCCCGACCCCGACACCCCGACCCCGAGCCTGACCCGACACCCCGACCCCGACACCGACACGGCACACCGACCCCGACCCGGCACCCCGACCCGACACCCCGACCCGACACCCCGACCCCGAGACCCCGACCCCGACCCCGACACGGCACCCCGAGACCGACACGACACCCCGACCCCCGACACCTCCCGAAAAGGTGTTCTTTGGCCTTCCAGAAGCCGACGGGGTCATATATTTGTGAATTATTAGTTAGGTCATATATCTTTCGATTTTGTTATGAAAAACATCATATATAATTGTGTTGATCGGGTAGTTTTAAATGTGCAGTTGTTTCATCGCTGCGAGGTTTGGTGTTCGACGACCTCGCCGTGCGTTTGACGAGCTCTGCCCCTTCGTTCGTGGGTGAGCACAAATGACATGTCCTCCTCCCCCATTAATTATTTGATCTATTCCGATGAAACTTGATAGCTAGATATATATGTGTCTTGAATCATCAGTATGCGTAACCAATATGTGTCTCCCGTTCGAAAGCGTCATAGTTATAAATATGCATGCATTTGCATATTTATAACCTTGATTCTTTCGAATTGTCCAACGCTATCCATGGACAGCCCGAGTATGTTTAGATTGGGTTCGTTTTCCCATATGCTTTGCTCCGGATCCGACGCATAAATTTCGTCAGTGCCTCCCCTGTTGTTCTCCGGGTACACATCCTCCCTGTTTATTGCAGAGACGTGTATCAGGAGAACAGCGGGGAGGTGCTGCCGAAATTTTGCGTAGGATCCGGGGCATAGCATGGGAAAATGAACCCAATCTAAACATACTCGGGTGGGATTAGGACCTATCATTACCTATTAGAGTGTAGGTTGCATGGACGTAATAAAATTGACAAAGTAGATCAACTGATGAATACATACATGCTGAATTATATATATATATATATTTGTTGTGTGTCTAGTAGCTCTGAAAGTCAAGATGAGTGATCGTGCGTGGATGTACACCGGTCACACTGGTCAGAACAAATGGAGCACTGAATGGTTCACAAAAACCAAGGGGTTTGTGCGAGCCGCATTTGCAAATGGCCAGAGGAAAACCTGGTGCCCCTGTTTACGGTGCGGCAATTGGGAAAAGAGGACAGAGGCTGAAATGGGCAAACACCTGCAGAAGAGTGGTTTTACGCCCGATTATACGGTGTGGACATTTCATGGTGAGTCTGCCCAACGTGACCGAGCTGAGGTGGATCGTCGTCGCACCGACGAGCATGGTACCGGGATGGAAAACATGGTGCAAGACTTTGATGATGCTCGGGATTCGGACGAGGAGATGGAGGAATCTGCAAAGGCCTTCAATGAAATGTTGGAGTCTTCAAAACGTCCGCTCCATGAGCACACTGAGCTTTGTCAGTTGGATGCCATCTCACAAGTAATGGCTCTGAAGGCTCAGTTCAACTTGGGCAGAGAATGCTACGATGCAATGATGACAGTATTTGGACGCTTTCTACCCAAAGGCCATGTAATGCCTGCAAACCTATACCAGTCGGACAAAATCCTCCGTGCACTGAAGATGCCCTATGATAAGATACATGCCTGTGAGAAAGGATGTGTCTTGTTTAGGCTTGACTATGCGGACTTGAACTATTGTCCCATTTGCAAGTCTTCCAGGTATGTTGTGGTAGACAACGGTATGGGTGAGAAGACACAGACCAAAATCCCCGTTAGTGTTCTTCGGTATATGCCAATCGTACCAAGACTTCAACGTCTTTTCATGGTCGAAGAGACGGCCAGACAGATGACATGGCACAAAACGGGCAAAAGAACCGAACTAGATGCAGATGGGAATCTGATGATTGTACACACATCGGATGGTGTTGCGTGGAAAAAGTTTGATGAATTACATGGTGACAAAGCGGCAGATCCGAGGCATCCTCGAGTCGGCATCAGCACGGATGGGTTCAGTGTGTTTGGTATGACGGCAGCCCAATACAGTTGTTGGCCCGTATTTGTCTTTCCACTCAATCTCCCCCCCGGACAGATTATGCAAAGAAAGAACATTTTCCTGACGTTGATAATTCCAGGGCCCAACTATCCGGGGAAAAATATGAATGTGTACATGCAACCGCTTAAGGACGAATTGCAAGAAGCCTGGGATAATGGGTTCAAGACATACGATGCCTATAGCAAACGGAACTTCATAATGCGTGTCTGGTACATGTACTCGACGCATGACTTGCCGGCGTATGCGCTATTCGTTGGCTGGTGTGTGCATGGAAGGTTCCCGTGCCCCACATGCAAGGGAGCTCTTGAGTTTCGTTGGCTTCAGGCCGGTCGCAAGTTTTCTTGCTTCGACATGCATAGAGAGTTCCTGAATCCTCGCCATAAGTTCAGGAAAGACAAGAAGAACTTCATCAGAGGTAGAGTTGTCAAAAACTCTGCACCACATGCATTGACAGGCCAACAGACCCTGGATCAGTTAAACGCTCTCGAGCCAGATCCCGAGCGTCCAGGGTACTTCAAGGGGTATAATTCTAAGCACGCCTGGACTCACAAAACATGCTTATGGGATCTGCCTTACTTCAAAGACCTCCTTTGCCCACACAACATCGACGTGATGCACACTGAGAAGAATATCGCCGAGGCACTTTTTGGTACATTGTTCGGCATAGATGGGAAGTCAAAGGATAATACTAAGGCTAGAGTCGATCTGGAGGCGCTATGTGATAGGCCGTTACAAAACATGAAAGAACCGAAAGGAAAGCAGAACTGGACGAAGCCAAAGGCATGGTTCAATCTTGGAAGGCCGGCTATGAGGGAAATTATCTTGTGGGTGAAAATGCAGTTGATGTTCCCCGATGGGTATGCAGCGAATCTACAGAGGGGAGCCAGTCTTGATAAATTGAAGATATTTGGTCTCAAGAGTCATGATTGGCACATATGGATTGAGCGGGTAATGCCGGTGATGTTGCGTGGCTTCATCCCTGAGGATGAATGGCTAGTACTGGCAGAACTCAGCTATTTCTTCCGTGTTCTTTGTGCGAAAGAACTATCGCCTGGCGTGCTAGAAGAAATGGAAGAGTTGGCGCCGGAGTTGATCTGCAAGTTAGAGAAGATCTTTCCACCGGGCTTCTTTAATCCAATGCAACATTTGATTTTGCATCTCCCGACCGAGGCAAGATTGGGGGGGCCCGTGCAAAATCGTTGGTGCTACCCAACTGAGAGGATGCAGAAGACGCTTCGACAAAAATGTAAAAATAAACGTAGAATTGAAGCATCGATGGCTGAGGCATTCATCACTGAGGAGGCGGCAAACTTCGTGACAGCACACTACGAAGCCAAAAATCGTCATTTGCATAATCCGAAGCCTCGGTACAATGCTGACGACCCTAAAAAGGGTGGATCCAACCTCAGCCTATTCAAAGGGAATCTCGCACCAGCCAGTGTTTCAAATCCAGTATCTTTGGATAACGAACAATGGCGGACCATTTCGTTGTATATCTTCAACAACCTGATAGAAGTGCGGCCGTACATCGAGTAAGTTCTCGGTACATAGTTTCGCAACTTCTATTTCCTTTGAACTGCTCTTATTCCTGGATATTTCATACAGTCGATACGTCGCCTTATTCTCGTATGGAGCGGTGATCCAAAAGGATTCTGTCGAAGAGTATGAGCTTCTCGCAAAGCAAGGAGGCGGCTATCCCGGTTTCATCTCTTGGTTCAAACAAACGGTAATTTCTATTAGACTTGTAGGCTAATTTGTAGGCGGCTATCCCGGTTTCATTCGCTAATTTGTGCGTAATGCAACAATCCTTTCATATTAAACTTGTAGGCTAATTCAGAGTCTATGGACGCCGAATTGAGACAAGTCGCTAATGGTTTTGACTATAAGGTCCGTTCATTTGACAAATACGACATCAACGGGTATCGCTTTCGTACCTATGGCAAAGAGCTATCTATGGCCGACCGAAAGTCTACAAATTGTTGTGTATCTGCTATCGGCGAAGGAGGTACCGAGTATTATGGGAGAGTTGAAGCAATTTATGAACTTCTATTCTATGGTGAAAACCCACCGAATGTCGTAGTCTTCAAATGTTATTGGTTTCAGCCGAAGGAGACTAGAAGGACTCATGAACATATAGGGCTAGTTGAAATCAACCAAAGCACCCATTTAGATGTTCCTGATGTCTATATTACGGCTCAACAGGCGACCCAAGTATTCTATCTACCGTGGGCCTGCCAAACTAATCCAAATCTGAAAGGTTGGGATGTCGTTTATGAAGTGCCGCCACGTGCTAGACTATCTCCCCCAAAGGAAGAGGATTATGAACCTCACATTAACCCAGACACATATGAAGGAGAATTCTTCCAAGAGACACGTCTTTCCAAAAAGCGTTTCAAGAACCGCTATACTTCACCCCAAAACATTGAAGTAGACAGCGACAGTGAATCCGACATCACCCCAGAGGAGGAACAAGAAGAGCCGGAACAAGAAGAGCCGGAACAAGAAGAGGTTACTGCTGCGGATGACCTGTCATTGCTTCACCGATTACGTCAAGGTGGCCTTGCACATGTTGATGCCACTGAACCCTATGAGCCCGTCATTGATTATAGTGATGATGATGATTATGCATTTATTGATGATACTGATCGAGATTATTAGTAGTGTCAGGTATTAAAATTTTTAATGTTGTACTTGATGATGATACACTTAAGTGATACACATATTATTATTCATGTCGGTCTTTTTTTTATGTTGTACTAATTTCGTTTACTGTTTGTCATGGCAGGTGTTGAAAGATGGTGGGCGCTGGTCGGGAGCGCGCCAAGGCCCCTTCTTCGTCGGCGCGTGGTCTGAGGTCTTCGATTCCAGACGTACCTCTCCGCCGAGCGTTGCTGGACAGTATGTCCACACCGCCGGGCCCTTCTTCGTCGACCGCGGTGCCCAGCAGGGGACGAGGTAGGAAGAGAGGAGGTGGGGCACGTGGTCGCGGGAGAGGAGGTAGGGTGACTGCTAGGGCACCTTCCTCGCCGCCACCCCCAGCTGTTTCACCCGAGCACGTGACTGCTAGGGTGGACTCGTCCGAGGAGGAGGCTACACGGACTCCGGTCCACGAGCCTCCGGTCCACGGGTCTTGGGCCCACGAGCCTCGGGTCGACTGGCCTTCGGCCCACGAGAGTTCGGCCCACGAGACCCCGGAGGAGCACACGTCCGGATGGGGTACCTGGCCGGATCAGCCCGAGGAGCCGAGTGGCCATGCTGGTGATGGCGGGGAGCCGACTGATCTTGAGGAGGAGGGTGGCACCGTGTACCAGCGTGGTGCTACACGGCTCCCGTCCGTGCCGGCGACCCGCGAGCAGAGGTGGTTGATCTTCCCTGATGGGGAGAGGTACGTAAGTGCATTTAATATTTTTGTACCTTCTGCATTCACGTTTCTTCAAATAACTAATGCGTTGGCCTTGTCATGCTGCAGGGGTTGGGACCACCATCATAGTGTCCGCCGGCCCAACTCCGTCCTTGGAGTTCTTTGCCGGCAAAACTTCCCGGGGTTTGTCACGTTGCCTGGTGAGGGTCGGCTTCCAGAGCTTGGGTTGAGCTGGGAGCACTACGTGGCTGCCCCGGCCCCGCCGGATGTCATTATCGACGGTGTCGTGTGCGACACGAGGGCAGACATGGTGATCAGGACGTTCTGGGTAATTTCTCCTTTACACATTTCAAAATCTTCAACTAGCTAGTTATTAATTGTACTAATCAATATTGTCTCATTTGATTGCAGACATTCTACAGGTGTGAGGAGGGATACGAGGAGGACTGCGCAAATGTTATCCAGAACGTCTGCAAGCGCCTACTCCAGAACTTACGGCACGAGGCTCGGGTGCAGGCTGTTCGAGACTACTACGCCTTGCGTGGTATCAAGAAGACCAAGCCGGCGTGCCGCGATAAGTTCCTGAGTAAGGAGCAGTACATGAAGGTAATTCTTAAGGCCTTCTACTTAAGTTCCTTCATTTAGTAATTCTTAGCCGTAGCGCTCAAGTTTCTATTTGCTAACTTAGGCGCCTCCGAGATGGTGTGCGGATCGGATGGATTGTTGGGAGGTGTTGGTCGATGAGTGGTGCTCACAAGAATGGCTAGCCCTCCACAACCAGGCCAAGGACAAACGTGCCCAAATGGAAGGTGTGCCACACCATCAAGGCAGCTCCAACTTATATCAGTTCGGGCGCAACTGGGTATGTGGTTTGCTTCATGATTCATGCAATTCATTCATCATGCTAGCTTGAGCCCTTTAATTACTAATTTTCATTGTTTCTCTCTTTCAGGCACGCCACAATAAGGCGGATAAGGTGCCAGAGGTGTACGACCTGTATGCCATGGCCCACACTGGCTCTTACAAGAAAGTCAAGGCTTTCTCTCAGTCTGACCTCGATGATGCAAACAACTTCACCAACATCTCCTCCCACAACAAGCTCGTGAGATATAGAGATGAGGGGAAGGCGAGGAAAGGGGAGGACTTTAACCCGAGCCAGGGTCCCATTGATCCAGAGCTGGTGATGATATCTGGTGGCGGGAGGTCCCATGGCTCCATAGCCATTGGAGATGGACTTATCCGTTGTCCTAGCACTCTCCCGGAGATCAAGGCGCGCCAGTCGAGCTCCGCTCCTGAGATAAGGCCTCGTGAACGGCCAGTGCAACTCGCCATCAAGGTTAGTGATACGTACTCAGTTATCTTTCTCCATTACATTGTGTGCGCTTCCATCAATGATTACAAATGGTCATGTGAGTGGTGTTGCAGGCTGCTATACAGACTGAGAGAGATAGAACGGAGAAACTTCTGGCGGAGGCGGCGGAGAGGCAGCGGGAGATGGAGGAGAGGACGAGAAAGATGATGGAGGAGGAGAGGGCACGGAATGACATGCAGGCAAGGGCCATGTACGAGCTCCTTGTGGTAAGTTTCTTCTGCAGATTACTTGCTAGTCTTAACATTTGAGTCTCATTACTAACTAGTATGACTCTGTTCTGAAAACCAAATGTGCAGTCTGTGTGCGAGAAGTCCGGTCAGCCCGCTCCGCCGATGCCAGTGATTGCTCCTGGGAGCACGGTGAGTTTAGTTTGAATGGACATTACTTGGTAGTCTTAACATTTGAGTGTCGTAATGCTAACGAGACATTGGAAATGATCTTTGGTGCAGCTTAACTCCAGAAACGCATCGCACGATCCTTCTCCAGGTAGCGGCACTAGCCACCCCGCTCCTACACCTCCCTGATCACGGTAAGTTTCTCTAGTGTTTTGCTTAACAAATGCATAAAGACCTAGACTTAGCTTTATTTCCTCCAATATGCTTACCATAATGACCTAGAGTTAGCTTATTTTCCTCCAAAATGACCCATTTTACCTAGGTTAGCTTATAAATGATGCAGTTCATCCAAGTTAGCTCAAAAATGACCCATTTTACCTACATTAGCTCCTAAATGATCCATTTTACCTACGTTAGCTTTAAAATGGCCCATTTCACCTAGGTTAACTCCAAAATGACCCATCTTACCTAGGTTATCTCATAAACGATCCATTTCAACTAATTTAGCTCATAAACGATCCATTTGACCTAAGTGAGCTAAAAAACGATCCATTTCACCTAAATTAGCTCTTAAATGATCCATTTCACCTAAGTTAGCTCAAAAAGATCCATTTCAACTAAATTAGCTCTAAAATGACCCATTTTACGTAGATGAGCTCCTAAATGATCCATTTTACCTACGTTAGCTTTAAAATGACCCATTTCACCTAGGTTAGCTCCAAAATGACCCATTTCACCTAGGTTAGCTCCAAAATGACCCATTTCACCTTACTTAGCTCAAAAACGATGCCCTTCACCTTAGTTAGCTCATAAACGACCCATTTCAACTAAGTTAGCTCATAAATGATCCATTTCAACTAAGTTAGCTCATAAACAACCCATTTCAACTTAGTTAGCTCATATATGATCCATTTCACCTAAGTTAGCTCATAAATGACATATACTTCTTGTTCTAGTCTTCTTCTTGTTCTAGTCTTCTTCTTGTTCTAGTCACCTATTTCTAACTTTCTTATTTACCATTTTCCAGATTTCATTCACTTGATGGAAGCTAGCTTGCTATGATGGAGTGCTTGCTTTTCCTTTGATGAAACTTTGCATTGTATCTAGCTTGCTATCTTCATGACACTTTGCATTGTAATATATATATGGATGGAACAATGTGTATGGATGGAACTTCCTTATGTATGAACAATGTGTATGGATGAAACTGATGTGATATGTGATATGAAACTTATGTGCTAGATATGTGTTGGATATGTGCTGGATATGAAACTTATATATGTGATATGTGCTGCAAATTGTGGGATTTAATAAAAAACAGAAAAAACAGACAATATGCAGGCTCTTTGCCGTCTGCCACCGACGGCAAAGAGCTCTTTGCCGTCTGCCGCGGACGGCAAAGAAGCCACGTGGCAGCCAACTGTGCTTCCTGGGAGCTGACCCATTTGGTCAGTTTGCCTACAGTGGCAGACGGCAAAGACTTTGCCGTCCGTGGCAGACGGCAAAGAACCTGCACTTTGCCATCAGTGGCAGACGGCAAAGAACCTGCCATCTAGTGACGTGTAGATGACATCATAAGGCGGACGGCAAAGACCAAAGGCTCTTTGCCGTCTGCGGCGGACGGCAAAGGTCTGCCGTTAGCCACTTAACGGACTGACAGCGCAATTATTGCCGTCCGCCCTCTTTGCCGTCCGCCGCAGACGGCAAAGAGCCTTTGCCGTCCGCCGCCAGGAAGCAGACGGCAAAGCAGCTGTTTACCATAGCCTTCTTTGCCGGAGCCTTTTGCCGTCCGCGGCTGACGGCAAAGGTCTTTGCCGTCCACCTTTCGAGCCTTTGTCGTCCGCCATGGCAGACGGCAAAGTAGCTGTTTCCTGTAGTGATAGCCCGTTAATACGCCTCGTTGATGTGAGACTATCTCCTTCTTTTTGTCTTCTCCACAACCACCGTCTATTCCACCTATAGTGATATGTTCATGGCTCACGATCATGTATTGCGTGAGAGTTGAAAAAGATTGAGAACATCAAAAGTATGAAACAATTGCTTGGCTTGTCATCGAGGTTGTGCATGATTTGAATATTTTGTGTGATGAAGATGGAGCATAGCCAGAATATATGATTTTGTAGGGATAACCTTGCTTTGGCCATGTTATTTTGAGAAGACATAATTATCTTGTTAGTATGCCTGAAGTATTATTGTTTTTATGTCAATATTAAACTTTTGTTTTGAATCATACGGATCTCAACATTCATGCCACAATAGAGAAAATTACATGGATAAATATGATAGGTTGCATTCCACATAATTGTTTTTGTTTTTATCATTAACTACTCGAGGACGAGCAAAATTAAGCTTGGGGATGCTTGATACGTCTCCAACATATCTATAATTTAATCTTGCGGTGCTTGATCCCAGTGACAGAAGGGGAACCGACACGTATTGTATTGTTGCCGTCGAGGATAACAAGATGGGTTTTTCATCATATTGCTTGAGTTTATCCCGCTACATCATGTCATCTTACTTAATTGGTTACTCTGTTCTTCATGAACTTAATACTCCAGATGCAGGCAGGAGTCGGTCGATGTGTGGAGTAATAGTAGTAGATGCATGCAGGAGTCGGTCTACTTGATATGGACGTGATGCCTATATTCATGATCATTGCCTTAGATATCGTCATAACTTTGCACCTTTCTATCAATTGCTTGGCAGTAATTTGTTCACCCACCGTAATATTTTCTATCTTGAGAGATGCCTCTAGTGAAACCTAAGTCCCCCGCGAATACTTTCCATCATATAATCTTCTATTTTCCATCATATAAGTTTCCGATCTATTATTTTAGTTTCTGATCTACTTTCTTTGCAATCTTTTACTTTCCGTTCCATAAACCAAAAATACCAAAAATATTACTTTGCCGTTTATCCATCTATATCAGATCTCACTTTGCAAATAACCGTGAAGGGATTGACAACCCCTTTATCATATTGGGTGCAAAGTGTTTATTTGTGCAGGTATTCGGTGACTTGAGCGTTGTCTCCTGCTGGATTGATACCTTGGTTCTCAAAACTGAGGGAAATAATTACTCTACTTTGCTGCATCACCCTTTCCTCTTCAAGGGAAAAACCAACGCAAGCTAAAGAAGTAGCAATGACTCAGTAATAAAAGTAAATAGATAGGCCCTTCGTAGAGGGAAGCAGGGATTTGCAGCGGTGCCAGAGCTCGAGTTTTAAAACAGAGATGAAAAATATTTTGAGCGGTATGCTTTCATTGTCAACGTAACAACCAAGAGATCTTGGTATCTTCCATGCTACATACATTATAGGCGGTTCCCAAATAGAATGGTAAAGTTTATACTCCCCTAGCACCAACAAGCACACTCCACGGTTGGTCCAAAACAACGGGTACCTTCCAACTAACAACAGTCCTGGGGGAGTTTTGTTTGCAATTATTTTGATTAGATTTGATCATGGGATTGGGCATCCCGGTTGCCGGCCATTTTCTCGTGAATGATGAGCGGAGTCCACTCATCGTGAGAATACATAACCCACCTAGCATGGAAGATATAGATAGCGCTAGGTGGTACATGAGCGATTCGAGCATACAAAACAGATTATTATTTGAAGATTTGGAGTTTGGCACATGCAAATTTACTTGGAACGGCAGGTAAATACCGCATATAGGAAGGTATGGTGGACTCATATGGAACAACTTTGGGTTTATGGAAGTGGATGCACAAGAAGTATTCCTGCTTATTACAAGTGAAGGCTAGAAAAAGACTTGGGAGCGACCAACTAGAGAGCGACAACGGTCATAAACATGCATTGAGATTAACCAACATTGAATGAAAGCATGAGTAGGATATAGATCACCATGAACATAAATATCGTTGATGCTATGTTGATTTTGTTTCAACTACATGTGTGAACATGTGCCAAGTCAAGCCACTCGAATTATTCAAAGGAGGATACCATCCTATCATACTACATCACAACCCTTCCATGTTGGCACGCAAGGTAAACCATTATAAACTCCTAGCTGATTAAGCATGGCATGAATAACTATAATCTCTAATTGTCACTGCAAACATGTTTCATTCATAATAGGCTGAATCAGGAACGATGAACTAATCATATTTACAAAAACAAGATAGGTCGAGTTCATACCAGCTTTTCCTCATCTCAATCATTTCATCATATATCATCATTATTGCATTTCACTTGCACGACCGAATGGTGTGGATAATAATGATAGTGCACCTGCATTGGACTAAGCTGGAATCTGCAAACATTCATTCAAAGGAGAAGACAAGGTAATATGGGATCTTTGTTAGATCAACAATAATGCATATAAGAGCCACTCAACATTTTCATCGTGGTCTTGTCCTCTTAACCCCCAAAGAAAAGAAAAGAATTTCAAAGAAACAGACTGAAATATTTTTGGAGTTTTTGTTTTTCTGAAGAAACTAAAACAAGAACGAGAAAAACTATTTACATGGGAAATCTCCCAACAAGCAAAAGCAGAAAGAGAAATATTTTTGGGTTTTCTTTTAATACTACTACTAAGCATGCATAGAAAGTAAACTAACTACAACTAATTTTTTTGGTTTTTCTTAAGGTTTTTCAAACACACAAGAAGAAATCGGGAAAAAGAAATAAACTAACATGTATAATACAATGAAAAAGTATGAACACCGACAGCTGAAATGAATGTGTAAACATGAATGCAATGTCGATGAGAAATATGTACTCCCCCAAGCTTAGGCTTTTGGCCTAAGTTTGTCTAGGGCCAGCACTGGCCTGGATGATATCCGAAATCATAGTTGGGGTCATATTGTGTTGCGAAAGCTACTGCTTGGCGAGCAGCCTCCTGGAGGCGAGCAGCCTCCACTATTCTCTCATACTCGTCCGCCTCCTCTCTGGTTATAAAATATCTCCCGTTTACCTGAAAGTTAAAGAAAGGCAGGAGCAGGAAGGGTAACATAGATGGCATGCCGTCTGTCAAATATTAATCAATACTGGAGGAACTAATTGTTCCTCCCAAGAAACTGGTAGCGTACCATAGCATCATAATCTAGAAAAGCAGGTGGCAACTCAATATCATACCCTCTTATGGGTACAACCAAATAATTAGCAAAACGAGTTGCATAAATCCCACCAAACAAATCTCCATGTTTAGCATTAAGATGTAACCTCCTCGCAATAATAGTCCCCCAAGTTATATCGCTTATCACCTAACACCGCACATTTGAGGACGCTAAGATCTGGAACGCAAAGATGGCTATGATCATGTTTACCATTAATGTATCTTCCTATAAATAGAGCAAAGTAATGTATGGCAGGAAAGTGAATGCTCCCTATGGTAGCTTGTGTGATATTTCTAGTTTCTCAAACGGTGATGCTAGCAAGAAAATCATTGTATTCATATTTGTGAGCAACACTAAGAAGGTCCCATTGTGGAATTTTGCATGCATCACAAAAATCTTCTAGGTCCATGGTGTAAGATTCATCATAAAGATCAAACAGGACAGTGTGAGTATTGCGCTTAGATGAAAACTCAAACCTCCGCACAAAGGAATCGGTGAGATAATAATATTGTAGGCACTTGTCTGTTAAGAAGTCCTCGAGGCAGGCATTTTGTACGTACGCATAGAATTCATCCTTGAAACCTGCACGAACCATAAATTCATCTGATGGCCATTCACAAGGCTTCTCTTGAGCTTCCTTTGGTGGTTCAAGGTCCGGTTCGCGTATCGCGAGCCTCGGTGCTTGCTTCCTCAAAGAACAACCTTGGTACATTCTCCTAGGCATTTTTTTCTCTGAAAAATTTCTGAAATTTTTAGTAACTCAAAATAAAAGTGAACCAGACTCAACAAGATTGATAGCAACTACTCCTACAAGTGCTTAGAGGCTATATCATGGGTCAAAACTACTTTGGACCATATAAATTTGACATGCTAGCTCAAGAACAGGGTCACCAAAGCAGCAAAAATTTGCAATAAATAAAGCACTAGAAAAAAAACTAATTGGACCATTGGAGGAGTCACATACCGATGAACAATCCCCCAAAGTGGTTTTGTGAATGGAGCTTTGCACAAGGAGATCGAAAATGGCAGCAAGATGAGCAAGAACACGAGTTTGAGCTACGCGATGATTTTTACTGGAGGAAGAAGGAGTGGATGGGTGCTGGATAAGTGCAGGGGGCCACGTGGGGCCCACAAGGACAGGGGCGCGCCCAGGGGGTAGGGCGTACCCTCCAGCCTTGTGGCCCACTGGTGAGGCCCCTGGTGTGCGTTCAGTGCCAGAAATTCTAAAATATTATATAAAAAATCATACTAAATTTTCAGGGCATTTGGAGAACTTTTATTTTTGGGACATTTTTATTTCACGGATAATTCAGAAAATAGACAGAAAATACTATTTTTGCTTTATTTAATATAAATAACAAAAATTAAAAGTAGGTACAGAAAGTTGTGCTTTCGAAATTCATCCACCTCATGCTCATCAAAAGGAATCCACTAACAAGGTTGATCAAGTCTTATTAACAAACTCCTTCCGAATGACATGAAACCAGAGAATTTTCGAATAACACTAGGTTACCTCAACGGGGATATGCATGTCCCCAACAATAAGAATATCATATTTCTTTTTGACAGTAGGAAGAGGGAATTCAAAACTTCTGATAGTAATAGTTGAAACTTTGCCTATAGACTTGATACTGTGAACTTGAGGTTGTTTCTTCGGAAAGTGCACTGTATCCTCATTACCATTAACTTTGCCGATAGAATTGATACTGTGAACTTGAGGTTGATTCTTCGGAAAGCGATCAAAATCCTCATCATCCTTTTTCTTGGATGGCTTAGGAGGAAAGGGCATGGGTTTCTAAACCCATGGTTCTCTTTCTTTAGCATGTTTCCGAGCAATGAAGTCTCTCTTATCATAACGTTGATTCTTTGATTGTGGGTTATCAAGATCAACAGCAGGTTCAATTTCTATATCATTATCATTACTAGGTTGAGCATCAACATGAACATCATCATTAACATTCGCACTAGGTTCATGTTCATTACCAGATTGTGTCTCGGCATCATAAATAGAAATATCATTGGGATTCTCAGGTGTGTATATAACAGCATCACTAGAAGCATGCAAACTCCTAGCAATTTTCTTTTTCTTTTTATTACTAGGACTAGTTGCATCAGTTTTAGTTCTCTGAGAATCTTGCTCAATTCTGTTAAGATGGCCCTCAGGATACAAAGGTTCCCGAGTCATCTTACCACCTCTAGTCATAACCCTAACAGCATTATCATTATTTTTATTATTCAACTCATTAAGCAAATCATCCTGAGCTTTAAGTACTTGTTCTACTTGAGTTGTAACCATGGAAGCATGTTTACTAATAAGCTTAAGATCATTAGCAGTTCTTCTCATATAATCACCCAAGTGGTCAAGCATGTAAGCATTACGTTTCAACTATCTACTAACATAAGCATTGAAATTTTCTTGTTTAACAATAAAATTATCAAACTCATCCAAGCATTGACTAGCAGACTTATTATGAGGAATATCGCCTTCATCAAATCTATGGAGAGAGTTTATCTCTACTACCTGTGTCGGGTTATCAAGACCATGTATTTCTTCAATAGGCGGTAAATTTTTAACATCTTCAGCTTTAATACCTTTTTCTTTCATAGATTTCTTTGCCTGTTGCATATCTTCAGGACTGAGAAATAGAATAGCCCTTTTCTTCGGAGTTGTCTTCGGAGTTGGTTCAGCATTATCATTACTCAATATATTATTCAATAGCAATTCAGCTTGCTCAACGGTTCTTTCCCTGAAAACACAACCAGCACAACTATCCAGGTGGTCCCTGGAAGCATCAGTTAGTCCATTATAAAAGATATCAAGTATTTCATTTGTCTTGAGAGGATGATCTGGCAAAGCATTAAGTAATTGGAGAAGCCTCCCCCAAGCTTGTGGGAGACTCTCTTCTTCAATTTGCACAAAATTAAATATTTCCTTTAAAGCAGCTTGTTTCTTATGAGCAGGGAAATATTTTTGGGAGAAGTACTAAATCATATCCTGGGGACTACGCACACAACCAGGAGCAAGATAACTAAACCATACCTTAGCATCACCCTTTAATAACAAAGGAAACAATTTAAGAATATTGTAATAGCGAATTATTTCCTCATGAGCAAATAGGGTGGCTATATCATTCCATTTAGTAAGATGTGCCACAACAGTTTCATATTCATAACCATTGAAAGGATCAGATTCAACCAAAGTAATTACCTCAGGATCGACAGAGAATTCATAATCCTTATTAGTAACAAAGATAGGTGAAGTAGCAAAAATTGGGATCATATTTCATTCTAGCATTCGAGGATTTTTCTTTCAGCTTAGCTAACAGTTTCTTAAGATCTTCTCTATTGCAAGCAAGGAAGTCTCTAGCAGTTTCTTCATCCATAACATAACCCTCAGGTACAACAGGAAATTCATATCTAGGGGGAGAATCATAACCTTGAGTTTCGATATCATCATTTTCTGTAAGTTCATTCTCTCAAACCGTAGCAAGTTGTTCATCAAGAAATTCACATAGTGGCACAGTACCATCAAGCAGAGAAGTACTTTCATCATAAGCATCATGCATAGCAGAAGTGGCATCATCAATAACATGTGACATATTGGAATCAATAGCAGGTGTAGGTGTCGCAAGTTTACTTAAAACAGAAGGATAATCAAGTGCAGAGCTAGATGGTAGTTCCTTACCTCCCCTCATAGTGGAGGGATAGATCTTGGTTTTGTTGTCTTTCAGATTCCTTATAGTGATAAACAGATATAAATCCCAAGTGACTCAGAGAATAGAGCTATGCTCCCCGGCAACGGCGCCAGAAAAGGTCTTGATAGCCCACAAGTACAGTGGATCGCAACAGTTTTCAAGGGTAGAGTTTTCAACCCAAATTTGTTGATTCGACACTAGGGGAGCCAAAGAATATTCTCAAGTATTAGCAGCTGAGTTGTCAATTCAACCACACCTGACAGACTTAATATCTGCAGAAAAATATTTAGTAGCAAAGTAATATGGAAGTAACGGTAACAACGGCAAAAGTAATAGTAGCAGTTTTGTAGCAATCGTAATAGTGGAAACGAAAAAGTAACGGATCAAAGATCAATATGAAATGAGCTTGTAGGCAATGGATCAATGATGGATAATTATGTCGTATGGCATTCATCATGCAACGGTTATAACATAGGGTGACACAGAACTAGCTCCAATTCATCAATATAATGTATGCATGTATTCCAAATATAGTCATACGTGCTTATGGAAAAGAACTTGCATGGCATCTTTTGTCCTACCCTCCCATGGCAGCGGGGTCCTATTGAAAACTAAGGGATATTAAGGCCTCCTTTTTATAGAGAACCAGACCAAAGCATTAGCACTTAGTGAATACAAGAACTCCTCAAACTACGGTCATCACCGGTAAGTGTCCCGACTTTTGTCACTCCGGGGTTGCCGGATCATAACACGTAGTAGGGGACTATAACTTGCAATATCGGATCAAGAACACAAATATATTCATGAAAACATAATAGGTTCATATCTGAAATCATGGCACGCGGGCCCTAGTGACAAGCATTAGGCATAACAATGTCATGGCAACATCAATCTTAGAACATAGTGGATACTAGGGATCAAACCCTAACAAAACTAACTCGATTACATGGTAAATCTCATCCAACCCATCACGGTCCAGCAAGCCTACGATGGAATTACTCACGCACGACGGTGAGCATCATGAAATTGGTGATGGAGGATGGTTTATGATGACGGATTCCCTTCTCCGAAGCCCAAAAAGGACTCCAGATCTGCCCTCCCAAGGAAGAATAGGGCTTGGCGGCGGCTCCGTATCGTGAAACACGATGAATCCTTCTCTCTGATTTTTTCCCTGAACGTGAATATATGGAGTTGGAGTTGAGGTCGGTGGAGGTCCAGGGGGCCCACAGGGACGGAGGGCGCGCCCCCACCCTTGTGGCCAGGGTGTGGGCCCCCTTCAGTTGATTCTTTCGCCAATATTTTTATTAATTCCAAAATTGATCTCCGTGAATTTTCAGGTCATTCAGAAAACTTTTATTTCTGCACAAAAATAACACCATGGCAATTCTGCTGAAAACAGCGTCACTCCAGGTTAGTTCCATCCAAATCATGCAAGTTAGAGTCCTAAACAAGGGCAAAAGAGATTGGAAAACTAGATACGATGGAGACGTATCACAACCCAACAAACACCTTCGGAGATACCTGTAGAGCATCTTTATAATCACCCAGTTATGTTGTGACGTTTGATAGCACACAAGGTATTCCTCCGGTATCCGGGAGTTGCATAATCTCATAGTCGATGGAATATGTATTTGACATGCAGAAAGCAATAGCGATCAAACTGAACGATAAACATGCTAAGCTAACAGATGGATCTTGTCCATCACATCATTCTCCTAATGATGTGATCCTGTTCATCAAATGACAACACATGTCTATGGTCAAGAAACTTAACCATCTTTGATTAACGAGCTAGTCTAGTAGAGGCTTACTAGGGACACAGTGTTTTGTCTATGTATCCACACATGTATCAAGTTTCCAGTTTATACAATTCTAGCACGAATAATAAACATTTATCATGATATAAGGAAATATAAAATAACAACTTCATTATTGCCTCTAGGATATATTTCCTTCACAAAATTCTGAAATTTTTAGTCCACAAAATTTATCTCAACAAAACTTCACAAGATTGATAGAAACTACTCATAGGGATGTATAGAGGCCATATCAAGCATTGAAACTACTTAGAACTCTAAGAATTCAACATGCAAGCTCATCTACAGCAGCACCAAGAGTAACTAATTATTCAAAATATAATCCACTCAAGCAAAAACTAATTGGACCAATGGAAGAGTCACATACCAAGTAGCAATCCTCCAAAACAATTTCGGAAACGGAACTTCGAGCAAAGAGATCGAAATCAGCGGGTTTGAGAGCAAGAACACGAGAGAGAAAGCAATGGTGATTTTTTTCTGGAGGCAGGTGGTGACATGGGCTAAAGAGATAAGTGAGGGGGTCCACGTGGGGACCACAACCCACCAGGGCGATCCTGGGGGTGTTGGCGCGCCCAGGTGGGTTGTGCCCACCTGGTGCACCCCCTCTGATGTTATTTGCATAAAAAACTCAGAATTATTCAGAAAAATCGTATTAAATTTTTAGAGCATTCTGACAAATTTTATTTTTGGGTCATTTTTTATTACATGCGAAATTCAGAAAATAGACAAAACATGGCATTTTATTTTATTTAACTAAGAAAAACAGAAAACAAAAGGTAAAGACAGAAGGTAGTGCTGACTAAATTCATCAACTTCATATCTCTCAAAAAATGATTCATTAATAAGGTTGATCAAGTCTTATTAATAACCACTTTCGATTAGTATGAAACCGAAGAACTTTCGTAAAACACTATGTCACCTCAACGGGAATATGAATGTCCCCAACAATAAGCATTTCATATTTATTTTTGGCAGTAGGTAGAGGTAGTTGAAAACTTACAATAGTGATTGTCGAAGATTTTTCAATAACATTAGTACCATTCACTTGGAATTGTTTCTTCGGAAAGTGCACCATATGCTCATTACCATTGATATGGAAAGTGGCCTTGCTTTTATTGCAATCACTAACAGCCCCTGCAATATTCAAAAAGGGTCTACCAAGTATAATTGACCTGTTGTCGTCCTCGGGCATCTCAAGTATAACAAAATCAGTTAAGATAGTAACGTTTGCAACAACAACGGGCACATCCTCACAAATACCGATAGGTATGGCAGTTGATTTGTCAGCCATTTGCAAAGATATTTCAGTAGGTGTGAGTTTATTTAAGTCAAGTCTTTTATATAACGAGAAAGGCATAACACTGACACCAGCAGCTAAATCACACAAAGCGGTTTTCACATAATTTCTTTTGATGGAGCAAGGTATAGTTGGTATTCCCGGATCTCCAAGTTTTTAGGTACTCCATCCTTAAAAGAATAATTAGCTAGCATGGTGGAGATTTCAGCTTCCGGTATTTTTCTCTTGTTGGTGATGATGTCTTTCATGTACTTTGCATAACAGACCATTTTAAAGATATCTGTCAAGCGGGTACGCACAAAGACTGGCCTAATCATTTCAACAAAGCGTTCAAATTCTTCACCATCTTTCTTCTTAGTTGATTTAGGTGGAAAGGGTATAGGTTTTTGAACCCATGGTTCTCTTTCCTTACCATGTTTTCTAGCAACAAAGTCTCTTTTATCGTATCTTTTATTCTTGGGTTGTGGGTTATCAAGATCAACAGGTGGTTCTATCTCAACATCATTATCTGGTTCTTTATTATTTGTTTGAGTGTCTTCATGAACCTCATCATTATCTTTTTCATTATCAGAAGGTGAGTGTTCATTACCAGATTGACTTTCAGCATCAGAGATAGAAACATCATTGTCATTATCAGGAGGTTTTTCTATTTCAGGTTCACTAGAGGCATGCAAAGTCCTATCATTTTTCCTCTTCTTCTTTTTAGAAGGACTAGGTGCATCAGTGTTAACTCTTTGAGAGTCTTGTTCAATTCTTTTTTGGTGCCCCTCAGGGTAAAGTGGTTCCTGATTCATTCTACCTCCTCTAGTCATTACTCTAACAACATGATCATTGATATTATTGTTCATTTCATCAAGCAATTCTCTTTGAGATTTAGCAACTTGTTCTAGTTGAGTTTGAACCATAGAGGCATGTTTTCCTACAACTCTAACATCATTTGAGATTCTAAATAACAAGTCACTCAAGCGAGCAATCATATCAGAGTTGTATTTCAATTGTTTCATAACATTTGCATTGATGTGATCTTGTTTTCTAATGTAATTGTCAAACTCAGAAAGGCATTGACTAGGATGCATATTGTAAGGATTATCATTTTCATTGAATTTCATTAAAGAATTTACCTCTACCACCTTGGCTGGTGTTGTATCAAGCCCATGTATTTCTTCAGTAGGTGGTAATTTTTTGACATCCTCAACTTTAATACCTTTTTCCTTCATAGATTTCTTTGCCTCCTGCATATCTTCACGACTGAGATATAAGATACCCCTCTTCTTCGGAGTGGTTTAGGCGGTGGTTCGGAAGAGTCCAATCATCATAACTTGTTAATATGCTATTCAATTATTCTTCAGCTCGTTCAGCAGTTCGTTCCCTGAAAACACAACCAACACAACTATCTAGAAAATCCCTAGAAGCATTGGTTAGTCCATTATAGAATATATGAAGTATTTCATTTTTCTTAAGAGGATGTGATGTCTACTACGCACTTGTAGACACGTGTTGGGCCTCCAAGCGCAGAGTTTTGTAGGACAGTAGCAATTTTCCCTCAAGTGGATGACCTAAGGTTTATCATTCCGTGGGAGGCGTAGGATGAACATAGTCTCTCTCTCTCAAACAATCCTGCAAACAAATAATAGAAAGTCTCTTGTGCTCGCAACACACCAAATACAATGGTAATTTGTATAGGTGCACTAGTTTGGCGAGGAGATGGTGATACAAGTGTAATATGGATAGTAGATATTGGTTTTAGTAATAAGGACAAGAAAAAACAGAAAGGCAGCAATTGATCACGGAGCACAAATCGTATTGCAATGCTTGAAAATGAGGCCTAGGGTCCGTACTTTTGCTAGTGCAATGTCCCAACAATGCTAAAATAATTGGATCATATAAACATCCCTAAACATGCGATGAAGAATCACTCCAAAGTTCCTATCTAGTGGAGAACATAAGAAGAAATTGTTTGTAGGGTACAAAACCACCTCGAAGCTATTCTTTCCAATCGATCTATCCAAGAGTTCATACTAAAATAACACCAAATAATTTCAGATTCATAATACTCAATCCAACACAAGGAACCTCAAAGAGTGCCCCAAGATTTCTACCACAGAAACAAAGACGATAACAAGCATCAACCCCAATGTCACCTCGGGAATCCGCGAGTTGATCGAGTGCCAAAACATATCTCAAGTGAATCAATATAATACCCCATTGTCACCATGGGTATTCATATGCAAGGCGTATATCAAGTGCTCTCAAATCCACAAAAGTATTCAATCCGATAAAATGAAATCTCAAAGGGAAAACCCAATTCATCACAAGAAGATAAAGAGGGAAAAACACCCTATGATCCGACTATATTAATAAAAGCCCGTGATACATCAAGATCGTGACATCTCAAAAACACGAGAGAGAGAGAGAGAGAGAGAGAGAGATTAAACACATAGCTACTGGTACAAACCCTCAGCCCCAAGGGTGGACTACTCCCTCCTCACCATGGTAGCCGCCGGGATGATGAAGATGACCATCGGTGATGATTTCCCCCTCTGGGGGAGTGCCGGAACGGGGTCTAGATTGGTTTTTCGTGGCTATAGAGTCTTGCGGTGGCGGTAATTCTGATGTAGGGTTATTTCTAATGGTTTCTGTATTTATAGGATTTTTGGCGTTGGTTTCACGCAAAGATGGGCCTCGAGGTGAGCACAACCCACCGGGGCACGGGCAAGGGCCCAGGCGTGCCCCGGTGTCTTGTGCCCTACTCCGTCACCTTCTGGTCCTTCCACAAAGCTTCGGGGGTCTCTTTTGTTCCCAAAATCATCAGAAAGTTTCAGCTCATTTGGAGAACTTCCATTTCTGGACAAAAAACAACACCATGGTAGTTCTACTGAAAACAACGTCAGTCTGGGTTAGTTGCATGCAAATCATAATAAAACCATATAAATTTGTTGTAAACATGGCATGAATACTTCATAAATTATAGATACGTCGGAGACATATCAGCATCCTCAAGCTTAATTCCTCCTCGTCCTGGAGTAGGTAAATGAGAAAAGAAATAATTTATGAAGTGTGAATGCTAGCAAAGTGCATAAGTTTGATCAATGATAATTTCAATCACTTTTCCTAGCATGATAACAACAACTCTCTCTCATAAAACTCATCATGGTAAAGTAGCAACCAATTCACATGTTATGGTTCAAACAATGAATTCCCTTGAAACTCAACAACCTATGTTCTTAGTCACCAAACAATTGCAAATAAACTTATTCATCAGAGTCTAAGTAAGACCTCCACATACTCAATCATCATATAGTCTTCCATGATTGCTACTACTCAAAGCATATTCTGAGAACAAATGGTATCCATTGAACACAGAGAAAGACAGGGGCTTAATGTTTCGCCTCCGAACTCATTTATCATAGAGATAATTGTCAACAATAAAAAATCATGATCCTAGATCTTTCCCCACCACATGATGCTTTCTAACTAGAGAATAATTGAGGTTGAAATGAGAATTCATACTATTGACTCTTTGCATAAAAGTAAATACTGAAAAGTAAAAGATAGGCACTTCGCAGATGGAAGCAGAGGTTGATGTCTACTACACAACTTTATTCTTGTAGACTCTTGTTGGGCCTCCAAGCGCAGAGTTTTGTAGGACAGTAGCAATTTTCCATCAAGTGGATGACCTAAGGTTTATCAATCCGTGGGAGGTGTAGGATTAAGATGTGCATGAAGCGGAAGTTCATTATGATGCCAGTTCTCATCCAAGGCCCTAATCAACCCGACAACAACATTGATGTGTACCTAAGGCCATTAGTTGAAGAACTTTTACAGCTGTGGAATGGAAACGGTGTACGTGTGTGGGATGAGCACAAACAGGAGGAATTTTACCTGCACGCGTTGCTGTTTGTAACCATCAACGATTGGCCCGCTCTCAGTAACCTTTCAGGACAGACAAACAAGGGATACCACGCATGCACGCACTGTTTAGCTGACACCGAAAGTATATACCTGGACAAATGCAAGAAGAATGTGTACATGGGCCATCATCGATTTCTTCTGACCAACCATCAATGTCGAAAGAAAGGCAAGCATTTCAAAGGCGAGGCAGATCACCGGAAGAAGCCCGCCATGCGTACCGGTGATCACGTACTTGCTATGGTCAATGATTTACACGTAATATTTGGAAATGGTCCCGACAGACTAGCTGTTCCGAATGACGCTGAGGGACGCGCACCCATGTGGAAGAAGAAATCTATATTTTGGGACCTACCCTACTGCAAAGACCTAGAGGTCCGCTCTTCAATCGACGTGATGCACGTGATGAAGGACCTTTGCGTGAACCTGCTAGGCTTCTTGGGCGTGTATGCGAAGACAAAAGATACAGCTGAGGCACCGGAGGACCTGCAACGTTTGCACGAAAAAGACGGCATGCCTCCAAAGCAGTATGAAGGTCCTGCCAGCTATGCTCTTACCAAAGAAGAGAAGGAAATCTTCTTTGAATGCCTGCTCAGTATGAAGGTCCCGACTGGCTTCTCATCGAATATAAAGGGAATAATAAATATGCCAGAGAAAAAAATACTAGAACCTAAAGTCTCATGACTGCCACGTGATTATGACGCAACTGCTTCCGGTTGCATTGAGGGGGCTTCTACCGAAAAACGTCCGATTAGCCATTGTGAAGCTATGTGCATTCCTCAATGCAATCTTTCGGAAGGTGGTCGATCCAGAAATCATACCAAGGCTAAGGAGTGATGTGGCGCACTATCTTATCAGTTTCGAGCCGGTGTTCCCACCATCCTTCTTCAATATCATGACGCACGTCCTAGTTCATCTAGTCGAAGAGATTGTCATTCGGGGCCCCGTATTTCTACACAATATGTACCGCTTTGATAGGTTCATGGGAGTCCTAAAGAAATATGTCTGTAACCGCGCTAGGCCAAAAAGAAGCATCTCCATGGGCCATCAAACAGACGATGTCATTGGGTTTTGAGTTGACTTCATTCCTGGCCTTAAGAAGATAGGTCTCCCTAAATTGCTGTATGAGGCACTACTAGAAAAAGGCTTAGTAGTGGCGCACCAGTTTTACCTACTAATGGTGCACTACTGGTGCGCCACTAGCACCACGCCACTAGAATATTTTAGTAATGGCGCACCACAGGTGCGCCATTAGTATCTGGTATACTAATGGCGCACCACGGGTGCGCCATTAGTATCCCACAGGTGCGCCATTAGTAACTGGTATACTAATGGCGCACCAGATGGAAGTGCGCCATTAGTAGCATTTTTTTAAAAAAAATCATTTTTTTCTTAATCTCATGTCACTATTTCACATATGAGATATCCAACACATATATATACAACAAGCATCCATATAACAATCATATCCAACACACAAGTTTCATCATATATACATACATAGCCAACACATAGTTCCATCGTTACATATTACAAAAGTTTCACATTGTTCATCCAACATCGTTATCCATCCAACACCATATTACAAAAGTTTCACATAGTTCAGTTCTCATTGTTCTTCTCCTTCTCCTTCCTCAGCCTGATGCGCCAAGAGCGGCGAGGCGGTGGAGGCAGCTGTGGGATGTAGTCTTCTACCACAATTGGCGTGGTCATGTCGCCCAGCTGTGGGATCGCCGGCGCCACCACCGGTGCGTGGTCATTGTCAGGCACCACCACCATCGCGAGGCCACCTTCAGGCAGGACGGGCACGACCATCGCTAGGTCATCCTCAGCCACCACCATCTCTTGCCCATGGTCAGCCACCACCATCTCTTGCCCATGGTCAGCCACCACCATCTCTTGCCCTTGGTCAGCCACCACCAGCGCTAGGTCATCCTCAGCCTGATGCCCATCGTCATCCTGCAGCGGCCCACTCTGCTCCTCTTCTCCCCCACTCCAGTCCGGATCATCCTTCTTGCTGTCTTTGCTGCTGCCAGAATCGCTGCTGCTTTCGCTAAAGCCAGAATCGCTGTTGCTTTTGCTACAACCATAATCGCTGCTGCTTTGGCTGTAGCCAGTGTCGCTGCTGCTGCTCCCATTGCCTGTCCAAATGCAACAATGGCCGTTAACAATCGATGTGAGACAAAGCCAAATGTAGAGGAATAAGAAGAGGCAGAACGCACTGGCATCTTCGTCGTCAGTGTAGCGCATGCGACACATAGTCGTGTTGAAAACCTTCACGATGAGCATTGTGGCGTCATCGTCGTACCTGAAGAGAAGAAAGTACCCGGTCCGTAGGTCGTAGGCACTGTAGAACTTCTCCCAGCCACGGCACAGGTACATGTGGCCCTCCTCGATCACCAACTCCACGTCCCACAGCCTGCGAACCCCGCTGCCGGCCTGTCGGAGCTTCACATTATGTGGCGGATCTTCACCCAGCATGTTCATAAAAGTGTCAGGCAGCCTCTGCAATTTGGGACAAGGAGTGATGTAGCAAACAACAGAGTTATCATAATGAGATGGGTGAAGGGGAGATCTCTCGTTTTATATACCTGCCTCGTGGCTGATACTGAAGTCCCAAGTATGATACTGAAGAACTCGAAAGCATCCAACTCGTACTCCGGTGAGGCAGAGCGGCGGTGGCTGCTTCCCCCCATCTCTGATAAGCAGCAGAAGAGACCAATTAGTACCAGGATTATACATCGACTAATTATACATCTGACCCAATTTATAAAACATGCGATGTATTCCACAATACAAAGAACAACTACCATTAATAGGTTGTTGTTTAGAAGGTTTCCCACATGTGTATCAGAGAACAAACATATGATCTAAGGTGAAACATTAGTGCCATGGTTAGTGGTAATTGGTAAATGCTATTTCTTTCTTTAGTCGATTTCATTTGCCTTGGTCTGAGAAAAAATGCTACAGTTAGGAAATGCAAACATCAGATTAGAAATTATGTAGAATAGATAATCAACTTTGCTGATTCCTAATAATAGACTTATTGATTGACATTTAGGATCAAAATGCAACCAATGAAAAAAGAAAACAGAGGATCAGAGACAAGCCATGTCTTGCATTGTTTCTATTTTTGTGTTTACGGAAGTACCTAATGGTATTTTTATGATGTTTTGCAGCTGGTGAAAACGTATGAAATTGCATTGTTTTGCAGCTGGTGAAAGAAGCACCTAATTGCATTAACACATGTCCAGTTCCAATAGAAATCTTGGGGTACATTCATGCTTGAGACCCATAACAGGAGCTTACTAGCATTAACACATGCATCAAGCACCAGCTGCATTGTTTTGCAGCTGGTGAAAGAAGCACCTAAACTACAATACCTTACATGTAAGCAGTGCAAAAGGAGATGAAGAAGATATCAGTTGCTAAACCCGACAGCAATTGTTACACCGCTTTAATATCTCTCAACACTTTCTAGTAGCAACTAACAACCTGTATCATCACATAAGGTTTGCCCTATTGAAGTTTTGCATGATTTGGAATATATAACAGTTAATGATGTAATATGGCAATGAAGCAATTGCATTGAAAAAACTAAGACATGTGGAAGAGTGGACATTGTACCTGTCAAGGGAGAGGATTGCTCTGCGACACCACCACTTCTCAAACTTGGCCTTCACAACACACTACATAGACAGATGTAAACTAAAATATGAATTCCTTTGCACTGGGATCATAAAACAAAATATTTAGAACTGAATCATATAGTAATTAATCACAATCTACAGGCCTGCTGCACTCTAATCTTTGCAAAAGAACAAAAAAATAACATTGTTTTAACCTAAACAGAAGTGCCAAATACTAAACAATGACCATTGTTGTTATACTAGTGAACTATCTGCTAGAGATTCTACACCCATACTGAAAGCAATGTACGAGGCTACGAGCTGCCACCTTTTTGGCGCACCAGGGAGCTGGAGTGGCTGGAGGTCGAGCTGGGCTGCTAGACGTCGACGGGGCGGATCTCGACTGCGAGGGAGTCAGTCCATGGTGATGGAGTCGGCGCTGGACAGGTGGGAGGGAATGGGGAATGGTGGAGAGAGGGAGGAAGGAGGAAGGAGGAGAGGTACCTGGTCGCCGGAGGGGTCGGGGTCGGGGTCGGCGAAGGGGTCGCGGTCGGGATCCGAGCTCTTCCGGGTCCTCGCTCGCCGCGGTCGAAGGAGAGCAGGGGCCGGTGGCGGAGGACGGCAGGGGCAGGCGGGATGGGCGCGTCGGGGCCGCGCTCGCCGGCTGCTGCAGGGGCTGGAGGAGGCCCTCGCTCGTCGGAGGGAGGAGGAGAGGAAAGGAGCGAGCGGCGCGCGCTCGGCCGATCCCGTTCAGGGGGCGCGGGGGTGGCGGGGGTGGAGTCCCGCGGGGGTCGGGGCGGCGGCGTCGAGGCAGCGCAATACCACAGCGGCGGGGGTGTCGCCGACGGCGTGCAGGCGCGGCGGACGGAGGGGGCGGAGCAAGGGGGCGGCGACGTACGGTTGGGGTCGAGGAGTGGGGGATCTGGCGAGCGAGGGAGGGAGGGAGGCGACAGTGCGAGGTGAACAAGTATAAAAAATCTAATGGCGCACCTCCCCCTGGTGCGCCATAAGTATGTCGATTCTAATGGCGCACCTCCCCCTGGTGCGCCATTAGAATTTTGTTTTACTTACTAGCCCGACTGGTCAGGTTATATCCCACTTAACCCTATCTCCATCAGAACACGCCCACTAGCCCGACTGGTCAGCACGCAGCACACACACTAGGAGGTCCTGGGTTTGATTCCCAGGCTCCCAATTTTTTTTTATGCATTTAAAATGCTGTTTGATATTTATTTGTGTTTAAATATGTTCAAACTTGTTTAAATCATAACAGTAATATTTTTTATATAAAACATTAATAATTTTTATAAAAAATGCATTTAAAATGCTGTTTGATATTTATTTGTGTTTAAATATGTTGAAACTTGTTTAAATCATAACAGTAATATTTTTTTATAAAAACAGTAATAATTTTTATAAAAACAGGGTGCGGGGGGGTGCTCGGCGGCGGTGGAGCGGGGGAGGGTGCGGTGGGTCGTCGGGGGTTGCGGGGGGTGCTCTGTCCTTGTCGTTACCGGTGTAGGATTCCATCGTTACCCCGGAGTTCTGATAACCATCGCTCTTCATGTCCTTGTCCTCGGTGTAGAATGTGTAGCTGTTGAATGCGAGGCGGAGGTTGCGGCGCGCGGGCGAGGGCGAGGTTGGTGTCGGCCCTGCGGCGCTGCTCCGGCGAGAGTGGGGTGGGGTCGGAGGGGAGGATGGGGAGAGGAAGGCGGCGGGGGCGCGGATTGGGAGCGGACGGAGAGGAACTGGCGCGGGGGAGAGGGACGAAGGGGAACTGGCGAGGGAGAGGGAGGAATTAGCTATAGCATTCATTTGTGACGGTGGAGCAGGCCGGAGAGGGTGCAGGGGGTCGTCGGCGGCGGTGGAGCGGGCCGGGGAGGGTGCGGTGGGTCATCGGCGGCGGTGGAGCAGGGGAGCTAGGGTGCGGTGGGTCGTCGGCGGCGGTGGAGCGGGGAGGGTGCGGTGGGTCGTCGGCGGCGGCGGTGGAGCAGGGAAGGGTGCGGTGGGTCGTCGGCGGCGGTGGAGCGGGGGAGGGTGCGGGGGGTCGGCGGCGGCGCCCGGTGGAGCGGGGTAGAGGGTGCGGGGGTGCTCGGCGGCGAGGGGGGCCGGATCTGGCGAGGTGGGATAGCGATCGAGATGAGGGGGGTCGCTAGTAATGGTGCACTGTTCCCTGGTGTGCCATTAGTAGTTTTGCAAAAAAATAAAAAATAAAAAATATAGTAGTGGCGCACTATGTGGCTAGTGCGCCATTACTAGTTAGAACTAGTAATGGCGCATTGTGTCCTGGTGCGCCATTAGTATGTTTGGAAAAATAAAATAAAAAAATTTGTTACTAATGGCGCACCGTTTGTCTGGTGCGCCATTAGTGTCTTTCACACTAATGGCGCACCACATGTCTGGTGCGCCATTAGTGGCCATTCCATCTATAGCCCTTTTCCTAGTAGTGAGGGGAGACTGACTGGAAAAGGCACGCTTGCAGGGGACTCAATAATATGCAGGGACGGGCATTCTTGGTCTCAAGCACACTACACAGTTCTACAGAACTCTACCTTGGTGACCCCGTATGTCGATGAACACAAGAACAGTCTGCGCTCCAAAGACCCGGAGCAGTGCGACGACTGGATTACATGTGATAAACATCAGGACTTTTAGCAGTTGGTTGGAAACATGTCTCAGAGGTGACAACACTGTTTCTGATGAGCTATACTCGTTGTCCAGGGGACCATCTTCGACTGTATTGACTTACAAAGGATACGAGATAAATGGGAATACATTTTACACAATCGCCCAAGATCAAAGGAGCACCAACCAAAACAGCGGTGTCCGCTATGATGCAGCAACCAAGAGGGGATAGGACACATATTATGGTTACATAGTGGACATATGGGAACTTGAGTACAGACATGATTTTAAGGTCCCTTTGTTTAAGTGCAAATGGGTCAATCTGTCAGGAGGCGGGGTACAGGTAGACCCATAGCACGGAATGACAACAATGGATCTGAACAATCTTGGGTACACTGACGAACCGTTCGTCCTAGACAATGATGTGGCACAGGTTATCTATGTGAAGGACATGTCTACCAAACCGAGAATAAGAAAAGATAAGGAAGCGAATACATCATACGATGAGCCAAAGTGCCACATAGTTCTTTCAGGAAAAAAGGACATCATGGGAGTGGAGGGCAAGATAGGCATGTCTGAAGATTATGAAAAGTTTCATGAAATTTCTCCCTTCAAAGTCAAGGCCGACCCAAGCATCCTGACAAACGATGAAGATTATCCATGGTTACGGCGCAATAAGCAAAGGACACAAGCGAAGAAAAAGTGAAGACTTTCCCTCCAAAACTATTATGATGATACCATGCCAACTTTCAACCTTTTCGTAGTTCATTTGAAAAGCCTGTTGTAACAGACGAGTTTCCGTATGAAACCCTGATATCTCGAAACAGATTGTCCGTTTTGTACACGAAGTGCATCCAGTTTTTGCCGTAACCTTCTCAACGTTTTTGCACATGCTATGTGCGTGAAATGATTATACCATGCCAACTTTCAACCTTTTCAGAGTTCATTTGAAATGCTTTTCAATTTCAGGGTCTTATAGCTCAAAATAATTAGTAAATGCATGAAAATAATAAATGAAGTCAGAAAGGGTTGAAAATTGATGATTTGGCTTTGAATGGTGCATTTAGAACACACGAAAAGTCAGGAGTTCAAATAAGTTAAAAAAATGAAATCCCTTTATAATAGACGAGTTTCCGTATGAAATTCTGATACTTCGAAAGAGAGTGTCCGTTTTGTACACGAAGTGCATCCAATTTTTTCCGTAACCCTCTCAACTTTTTTGCACATGCTATGAGGGTGAAATGATGATACCATGCCAACTTTCAACCTTTTCAGAGTTCATTTGAAATGCTTTTCAATTTCAGGGTCTTATAGCTCAAAATAATCAATAAATGCATGAAAAATAACAAATGAAGTCAGAAAGGGTTGAAAATTGATGATGTGGCTTTGAATGGTGCATTTTGAACACACAAAAAATTAGGAGTTCAAATAAGTTTTAAAAAATGAAATCCCTTTGTAACAGATGAGTTTCCGTATGAAATCATGATAATTCGAAAGAGATTGTCTGTTTTGTACACGAAGTGCATCCAGTTTTTGCCGTAACCCTCTCAACTTTCTTGCACATGCTATGTGGATGAAATGATGATACCATGCCAGCTTTCAACCTTTTCAGGGTTCATTTGAAATGCTTTTCAATTTCAGGGTCTTATAGCTCAAAATAATCAGTAAATGCATGAAAAATAACAAATGAAGTCAGAAAGGGTTGAAAATTGATGATGTGGCTTTGAATGGTGCATTTTGAACACACAAAAAGTCAGGAATTCAAATAAGTTTTAAAAAATGAAATCCCTTTGTAACAGACGAGTTTCCGTATGAAATCCTGATTCTTTGAAAGAGATTGTCCGTTTTGTACATGAAGTGCATCCAGTTTTTGCCGTAACCCTCTCAACTTTCTTGCACATGCTATGTGGATGAAATGATGATACCATGCCAACTTTCAACCTTTTCAGAGTCCATTTGAAATGCTTTTCAATTTCAGGGTCTTATAGCTCAAAATAATCAGTAAATCCATGAAAATAACAAATAAGTCAGAAAGGGATGAAAATTGATGATGTAAGTAGAAACCAAATAAAATAAAATAAACTTTAATAAAATGTATACGTACAAACAAAATAAAATAAACTTTAATAACATTAATAAAATTTATGGACCTAAAATTATCAAAGTATTTTCTGCTCAAAACATTATAAGCAAAAAGAATTTTCCTGAAATAAATAAAATAGCAACAATAAGTATTTTGTTGTAAGTAGAAAGAAAATAAAATAAATAAAGCAAAAAATAAAGGAAAAAACTGGGAAAAGAAAAAAATGCCACCTACTGGGCCACCACGGCCTGAATACGACTAGAAACCCAACAATGGGCCAGGATTCAGGCCTGCAGAAGGCCCAGCAGGCCCACACGCATAGCAGCGTGAGATTAGGCCCAGAGGCCTGCAGTTCAGAGGAGTTCAATGGAGATGGCGGGGCAGGGCTTATAAACAGGTCTGGCCGCTCCTCGGCTAACTAGGTGGGACTAAACATCCCACCGCACCGCGGCTTTGGCAGGCGCATGACATTGGTCCCGGTTTTTGCCACGAACCGGGACCAATGCACACCTTTGGTCCCGGTTCAAGGCACCAACCGGAACCAATTCCCCCCGTTTAGTCCCGGTTGGTGCCACCAACCGGGACCAAAGGCCTCTGCTTCCCGCCCTTTGGGCTCCTGAAAAGAGACCTTTGGTCCCGGTCGGTGGCACCAACCGGGACTAAAGGGGGCGTTGGTCCCGGTTGGTGTGACGAACCGGGACCAAAGCCTTTGCTATATAAGAAACACTTGGCAAAAATTCAGAATTTCATCGCCACTTGCCCCCAACGATGCCGACATCCTCGACGCCGCCAGGCTGCCCCGCCGCCGTCACCGTCGCCCGTGCCCCCGAGCCCACGCCGACGCCGTCCACCGCCCACGCCGGCGCCGTCCGCCGCCTCCGAGAACGCCCGGCTACGCTCCTGCACCACGACCCGCCCACACCATCGCCGTCGTCGCCGGCCACGCCCCTGGCCCGGCCCGCGCCCCCCACCGTGGCCGTCGCCGCCCCCGCCGTCGCCCTCGCTGGCCGCCCCCGATGTGATCCGCCACCGCCACAGCTTTGTGCAGTGCTTTTTTTTTCATATAATGTGTATTATTTTTTTGTTCATTGCATTGTTTTCATATGTATAATGTATATATGTATGTGGTAGCTATATGATGAATGGATGTGGCTATGTATGTATGAATATAATCTTCATAGCATTTTTTTGTTTATATATGTTTTTTTTCATATATGTATTAATTTTTTATTTAGGTTGTTAGTAGATATCGATTTTAGGTTAGTGTAGAGGAAAAAGTAAATTAGTAAGTACTACTTGACTTTAGGTTAGTGCTTAGTAGTTGAACTAGTTGATTTAATAAAACTATTTTATTTTACTATATATAGAAGTAGTTTATTTTTAGCAAGAAAATTAATAGAACTAGTTTATTTTTTTAGTTCAAGCAATTATTCCCGCATCGACGTCGATGATGCCTATCCCGCATCCTCGTCGTCGACTCGGCGGAGGAGGCTGGCTTGATCAGAGGGGCCATGTCCGGGACTGGGCGCCGTTGGGCTGGTATTGGGAGGTGCTACCTTCTGGGGGCGTAGGTTGGTGAGGAGCCAGCCCGTCGTTGACCTGATCCTTGTTTGGTGGCGGTCGCGTGGGCCAGTGACGGTGCCTAGGATTCCGGACACCGCGGAGGTGGTACGTCACCGTGTCAGCGAGGAGGACGAGCACGTCCGTCGCTACATGGTTGGGTTGGAGGGCTGGTTCGACAATACATGGCAGGTTCTTCAGGGATCTCACTGGAGTGATCCTGTGATAGTCCCTTCTCTTTGGGTGTCCACCGCCCGCGCCGATACCTATCGGGCGCTATGGTTCTACCTGTATTAGCAATGCTATATGTATGATAGTATTCGAGGTGTATTAGTGATAATATTCGACGATGTACAGATGTAAGAGATGATGTAGTTTTGCTTATAATTGAATGCATGCTAATTTGAATACTACTTTATTTTACAATTTGGTTTTGCTTATTGAATGCTCAAATTGGAAAAGTACTCCTACTTTGAATGCTAAAATTGGAGAGCACTATGCCAGGCGTATGCATTTGATTAGTTGATAGCTTATAGGGATTTTGCTTTTGCAGAAATCTAGGAGCCCCCTCCATCATCCCCGCCGTCGTCCCCATCACCGACCCCCTCCGACCTCGAGGTGAGACCAGCCAAATCTCCATGTCAATATGAGTCCTATAAGATATTTTTAAATGTTTTTGCTCATATATTCAACCATTGAAATGTAATGGCCATCAAGTTTGAATGCTCATATGATGTAGATAAACACATGTATATTTCCGTTCCGGCAAATTTCAGGCGCTCGATATGTCCTTTTTAGAAAGATAATTAAACAATACTTTGGGTTGACTTTAAGTCTGTCGAGTCTCCACCATATATGAGCGGACGAAGAATCCCGACTGTTGTCATGCGGGTTGCTTCTCCTTCGTTCCCGTGTGCTAGACAATTTGGTGTAATGCACTCGGGAACGAAAGCAGGAGCTACCATCACCGACGGTCGCAATGTCAGAGAGGAATCAGTGAGGGAGAGTCTCCACCATATGTATATGAGAGGACGAAGAATCCCGAATGTTGTCGTGGGGGTAGCTTCTCCTTCATTCCTGTGTGCTAGACAACTTGGTGTAAGGCACTCGGGAATGAAAGGAGGAGCTACCATCACCGACGGTCAAATATGTACAACACGTAGCTGAGAGTTTTCAAGAAAAGACTCGACAGACCGATAGTCAACCCGTGTTGAATAATAATGATCTAATTTAGGTTTTTAGTACATATATTTAATTGTACGAGTTTAATATTTGAATTATGAACATAAGAAATGTCGTACTCGGACGATGAAAGTCTCCCAGGGGAGTGCGACTGGTGCCACGACGACCGAGGTCTGTGCGACAGGCCTCACCTGGACGAAGATCGGCGCTTCAGCATTAAGCTGGAGGAGACCTTCGATGTTGAAACGGTACGCAACGACGACAAGTGTTATTTTTTCATAATTAAGCACGACTTCAACTATTTCAACATGTAATTTTCATCTTTTACAATTCGACTAGCTTATCCCATGCGATGCAAGACGCTGTGTCTTGGAGAGGATGGGTTTTGAAGACCATGAAAGTATGGAAACAAAGTAAATTCACCTAAGGACCCATCATGATATGGATTTTGAAGTAAATCTGTATAATTCTGAGAGCGTAACCCATTTTGGTTGCAAAAATTTGGAAGCATTTTGCAAGATGTATGATTTTGATTAGGGTATGCTTGTCACCATGGATCTTGGTGATCCTGACATCGACCAAGACAATATGGACATTTGGGTCTTTGTTGATACGCCTCCAATTCTACCGCTATGTGAGTTTATCAAACATAGTTATTAACTAATTTATATTGTTCATATCAAATTAGTTGATAGCTTATTTCCATTGACAGCTTATTTTGATTGTTCAAACAATGTGCGGAACATGGTAGACAGAACCTACTACACCGATGGCTCTGAGTTAACTCATAAGGAGAAAAATCATCTGGTCGCATTTTGTACTGATCTTGAGAATTACAATATCTATTGTAAAACTCCTCCACATTATGGTCAATACGTGCCACTAGTGCATGTGTTGAACTACGGTAACATCCATGGAGATGCCATGGTAAGAGTTTTTAGTATTATGACATCCGTGCATATTTTCCATAATTCTTTTAAAACTTAACTACATTGCTAACTACGAAGTTATTACTATATGTTTTTCAACAGGAAATCCCGAATGATTGTGTGCCTCATCTGATGTATCAGAGTGGTCGCCTTGATGTTTTGAACATACGGCCAGGTCATCCTACGAATCTCAACTGTCCATACCGGATTTCTAAAAGAAGTAGAGACATGAAAATCAAGGAATGGAAAAAATGTATGGACAATCGTAAGGAGGTTCTTGGAAGCAAAAGGAAGCGAAGCGCAAGAATTGGAGGCAGGATAATCTCCATTCTCCATAATGGAGAGTCAGGGTCTATATTGTTTTATGTTATTTTACCTTAAAGAGGGTATTTAGGTCGTACCTAATACTGATGATCATGTGCTAAGAACAATTAAGTAGGGTTGGTTCGATGACTATGACACTGATGATCGTATGACTTGTTATTAATAACGAGTAGAATTTGTATGACGATGATTAGCAGGACTTATTATTATGATGATGCATGATGCAAGCATGAAGAGTTATTATATATCAGTGGGTGAAATGAATATGGATTGGATTGATGTGAAGGCAACATGCATCTCGTCCATGTCGAAAGTAGTACTAATCCTAACTTGATCAAGTTTGGATTAGTATTACTTTCGACATGCACCACATGTTGCCTTCACTTTACTCTAAGCCATGTTTAGGCATAGCAGTAGCGTTGGTAAACCAAGTACGGAGATAAGAGAGGACACTTCTCTCTATTAGCTAGCTAACACACCCTCAAATACCCCCTAAACCACCCCTTTCAGAAAAAAAAACCTCAGCTCCTGCCAGCTGCTGACGCGTGGATGCCTATTGGCCCCGGTTGGTGCCACCAATCGGGACCAAAGGCCCTCCTACCTTGGCTCGCCGCAGCGGCCACGTGGAGGCCCATCTGTCCCGGTTCATGTAAGAACCGGGACTAAAGGCCTAGGGCATTAGTAACGACAGTTTAGTCCCGGTTCAAAAACCGGGACAAATGGGCCTTACCAACCGGGACAAATGGCCGTTTTTCTACTAGTGAACATGCACTACTACAACTGTAATGTGAAATTTTTGAAAATTCTAGGGGTCATTTGACCTTTTAAAGATATTTAAGTGATTTTATAGCCAATTAATGACCGTAATTCAAATTTGAACTACATCTACATGCAACGCCTAACCAAAATGCTTTGAAAAATAATATTTGTGTACTTGTGTGCGAGTTAATTCCATGTGCAGTAAACTAGAAGGAATTTTCAAACATATTTGTATCACGACATGGACACATATGAACGAATACGTATGCACGGAGTGGCATGGCATTTTAATTCCAAAAAAAATCAGACACATATGAAACCTTGGTTGATGTAATGTTATTCCACCAAGATGATTTGGTAAAGAAATTGGCATGTTTGACAAAAGTTTGGACACACACCCATCACAAACCGGAGCAACTCGCTAGAAGGTTCGTGGTTCTGAGAGGGAACAATGCTTGTTTGATGACGAACGGGAGATAGCATCCTATTACGGCCTTCAATTTTTTCTACGTCTAACGTGCACTACTACAACTGTAATTTGAAATTTTGGAAAATTCTAGGGGTCACTTGACCTTTTAAAGACATTTAATTGATTTTCTAACCATTTAATGACCGTAATTCAAATTTGAACTACATCTACATGCAACGCCTAACCAAAACGTTTTGAAAAATCATATTTGTGTACTTATGTGCAAGTTAATTCCATGTGCAGTAAATTAGAAAGAATTTTCAAACATATTGGTCTCACGACATGGACACATGCATACATATGCATGGAGTGACATTGCATTTTAGTTCAAAAAATAGAAAAATGATCAAAAACACATGAAACCTTTGTTGATGTAATGTCATGCCACCAACATGATGTGGTAAAGAAATTGGCATGTTTGATGAACATTTGGACACACACCCCTCACAAACCGGAGCAACTCGCTAGAAGTTCGTGGTTCCGAGAGGGAACAATGCATGTTTGATGACGAACGGGAGATAGCTTCCTTTTACGGCCTTCAAATTTTTTCTACGTCTAACATGCACTCCTACAACTGTAATGTCAAATTTTGTAAAATTCTAGGGGTTATTTGAGCTTTTAAAGACATTTAAGTGATTCTCTAACCATTTAATGACCGTAATTCAAATTTGAGCTACATCTACATGCAACGCCTAACCAAAACGGTTTGAAAAATCATATTTGTGAAATTGTGTGCGAGTTAATTCCATGTGCAGTAAATTAGAAGGAATTTTCAAACATATTCGTCTCACAACATGGACACATGCATACGTATGCATGGAGTGACATGGCATTTTAATTCAAAATAATAGAAAAATGATCCGGAACACATGAAATCGTGGTTGATGTAATGTCATGCCACCAAGATGATGTGGTAAAGAAATTGACATGTTTGACGAATGTCTGGACACACGCCCCTCACAAACCAGAGCAACTTGCTAGAAGGTTCGTGGTTCCGAGAGGGAACAATGCATGTTTGATGATGAACATTAGATAGCTTCCTCTTACGGTCTTACTTTTTTTCCTACGTTTAACGTGCAAATATCATGGGAAAAATTGGTAAATTTCAAGGGTCATTTGACCTTCTAAAGACATTTAAGTGATTTTCTAACCATTTAATGACCGTAATTCAAATTTGAACTACATGTACATGCAACGCCTAACCAAAACGGTTTGAAAAATCATATTTTTGTCTACTTCTGTGCGAGTTAATTCCATGTGTAGTAAATTAGAAGGAAATTTCAAACATATTGGTGTCAAGGCATGGGCACATGCATGGAGTTCATGCCATGGCATTTTAATGCCAAAAAAATTAAAAAATGATCAGAAAAACATGAAACCTTGCTTGATTTAATGACATGCCACCAAGATGATGTGGCAAAAAATTGGCCTGTTTGATGAAAGTTTGGACACACACCCCTCACAAACCGGAGCAACTCACTAGAAGGTTCGTGGTTCCGAGAGGGAACAATGCATGTTTGCTGACGAACAAGAGATAGCTTCCTCTTACGGCCTTCAATTTTTTCCTACGTTTAACATGCACTAATACAACCGTCATGTAAAAATTTGGAAATTTTCAGGGGTCATTTGAGCTTTTAAAGACATTTAAGTGATTTCTAAGCATTTAATGACCATAATTGAAATTTGAACTACATCTACATGCAACGCCTAACCGAAACGGTTTGAAAAATTATATTTTTGTGTACTTGTGTGCGAGTTAAAAAATCATCAGACGATGTAAATATGTGGTGTTCAAAAAAGAAAATGTAAAGATCTAGCAAGAGAACCGGCCCGCACACAATTGGCACTCTATCTCGCGGCTCGAGGTTTGGTAGGTGATTGGCGGGGATCATTAATCAGACACGGTTCTGTATTTGAAACCGTCAGCTATTATGTTCACACACGGATTTGCTGCGGGAATCGTGTGTAATTCAAACTATAGTACTCGTAAATTCCGGCGACCGGCGTGTGTACTGTCCCCGTCGATCTAGATTCCGGCCGCCAATAAATACTACCCTGCTCATGTTGTCCCGCCTGCATTCTCATCTACATCCTCCCCTTGCTCCGTCTCTCTCTCTCTCTCTCTCTCTCTCTCTCTCTTTCTCAAATCTCTGCCATGGCGCCGCTGGTGTGCCAACGCGCCGACGAGGAGTTGCCGCCCCCCGAGAACACTCACTCGATTAGCAGCGACGAGGACCCCTACACGCCGCCTGACGAGGTTACGCCGGACCCCCCAACTTTGGATTGGTTTTGGGGCCAGTACAATCTTTGTCTGTGGAAGTCGCTGCCGCCGGCTGAGAAAGCCAGGCAAGTGGCGTTCAAGAAGGAGATGGCGGAGGAGGAAGCCAGGTACCAGGCGTCATGTGAAGCCCGTGATGCCGCCTGGAAAAAGGAGGCGGCGGAGCTTTGGGGGCGGGCGCGTCGTCGTGCCGAGGAGGTGTACCAAGAAGCGTACTTCGCGAGGAAGGTCATAGGCGTTGGGCGCCTCGTCGCTGCGTGGAGGTGGGCCGATAAGCTCCATCGTGCCACTGACGAGGAGCTCCGGTGGGTGCCCAACGAAATGGCAAGATCGGCCGCGCGCGTCCGCCAGCAAGAGGCAGTTCAGTACGTCAAGCGCTGCGAGGCGAAGGAGTCCGAGTACTGCCTCCGCACTAGGAAGACGCCGCGCGCCAGGGAGCTGCTGGCGAGGGGCTGCCAGAGTACTGGCGCCAGGAGGGATTATTAGTTTTAGTATTGTTCGTTTTAAATTTTATGCGTTGTACCTAGTAGTTAATATATATATATGATGATATTATATATATATATATTCTGTGCTGATCTAATGAACAATTAATATATATATTATGAATTCCATTTTTTATTTGTTTTTGTATACTAATTTGAATTTAGCTGTTATCATCCACATATACATAATGGAAAACGTATACGCACACATTGAAACAGAACATATAAGAATGGAAAACAGAGTACACACATTGAAATAGAGGAATAAATAGAGCAATACTATGATTGCTGTGAATACATAGCTATCCACGTCGAAACGACTTTTCAAAATAAAACGCGTCCATGAGACCATGACTAGCAACCCTTGCCTAGGGTAGCTCTTGGCTCTGCCTGAACTCGTGCAGGCGTTCGTCCAAGCAGTCGACACGCTCACGGTACATCTGGAGCGCGATCTCGAGCTCCAAGTTGGCTATTTCATCGGAGATCACCAGCTCGAGGATGCGACGGCCATGTTGCTCTACTGCGCCCAGGTGGACACCTGGGCCAAGGAGGTGGTCTAGTTTATGGACCAGCGTGTTGGCATCCAGCGGGCCGCGGACAAGGCAAACAGTGGCACCCATGCGAATGGCATGGCGGGCGTCCGGTGCAAGTACGGCGCGGCCGGTCTCTGGTGCAAGTACGGCGCTGAGGGCCTCTGCCCACTCCTGGCGAGGAATGGGGGTACTGACGGGACGTGTACCCAGCTACGACGCCGTGTCGACAGCAGGCAAGCGCCGATGGATCCGCTCTTGCCGTGCGGCGCGCCGCGCCTCTCGCTCTGCGACACTCCAACGGTCTCGCCATGCGGCAAGCCATAGCCTATCGGCGTGGACGCGCCTAGCTTGCTCTGCGGCGCGCCATCGATCATGTTATGTGGCGAGCTACAGCCTGTCGGCGCTAACATGCCTATCTTGATCCGCGGCGCTCAAGCGCCATGCGCCAAAGGTGTGCTCAACCCTGGCGATGATGCTCATCACGGCGTGTCGTCCATCGCGTTGCCAGGGAGCGCCTCGTCCTCAACGGGCCGTGGCGCCTGCTCGTTTTCCTCATCGACGAGGTTGATGACAGAGGCGGCGCTTTGGTGGGTTGGCATGCTTGGAAAAGGTGGATGTGCTATAGGCTGCGCTTGTTGCCTCCGTGCGTCACGCGCCCCCTATGTGCAATATAGCAGGGTGGCAGGAAACAAGTGAGGAAATGGCGGGAAATGGTGGCATGTTCATAAAACTCCATCAATTAATGGAAACTTAACAACGAGCTAGCACAAGAAGTAGATAATGATCGGATGAACATGAACCACACTAGGGAACCCGTCGGTGATGAATTCATCAATCCCAAACGGTTGAATACTAGCAAGCGTTTGCCCACAACACACACGGCCTATTCCATCACAAATAGGTCAGATGGATCAACTGTATGCCACATATCGCACATTGTCAAAAAGTAATGCGTAGACCTTCTTTAACATGTGTTAAAAAATAAGAAAATAAAAAACAAGGACCTCGAGGTTAAATTAGCTGAGGGAATGGGGCATTTCGGTAATTTGATCGAAAGGACCCATCCCATCACCTAATTTAACATCGACACAACTTCCCATCGAGTCACCCATCCGATGGCTGCTCCAACCTGAGCACACTTAACTTGATAGTTTTCTTACATGAGCTACTGGTGGAACAACTAGTCCTTGCTGATAGGAATGCCTCTTCACATCCTTATGGCGTATCCGGATGACCGCCCGTCCCACAACGGCCAATAGATGTTGTGTAGATAGAGCATATCACATATGTCTTATTAGAAGCAATCGTCTGCGTTATTATCGGTCTTCTCACACATTTCTGATTACAGACCTGGTTGCCGCGTATCACACACATCTTGTTATATTGAACCATTTCTGTTCTCTTGCCTAATCACAAACAGTTCATCCGAGTGAACTGTGTGCTGTACATCGCACACACCTTGATCGGGCTGACCGTTTCTTTTGTGTTGCCTAATCACAAATAGTTCATCCGAGTGAATTGTATGTTGTACATCGCACACACCTTCATTAGGCTGCCCATTTCTTTTGTTCCTCGTCATCGCAAACAGTTAATTGAGCTGAACCGTATGCCCTGCATCGCACACGCAACTAAAATCTGAACCATGTTTGAGGCATCCTCCATCGCAAACGTTTTGCACCTTTTTGACGGTTATTTTACACCACCGTTTGCGATTATGGCATCACACACAGTTTCGTCGAAGGGTCTCTGATCGTAGTGTTGCGTTAGCAGCATCCTGTAGTAGTGTACCACCCAACATGCCACGTTATTCATATGCAGGCTCGATCGACCCATAATTATCACTACTTTTCATAACATATGTATCATCACAATATTCATCATAAGTATGAGGCTTGTCCGTTAACTCCAAGGAGTGGGGCCGCGCTAGACTGTGTCAGCCATTGGACCTGACAAGTGGGGCCGCATTGGGTGGTGTCGCTGTTCGACCGTTGGGTCATGGTTTCGTTGGGTCGTCCCTTGCATTAAGCGCCTGCGCGCGCCGCCAGGACAGAAGCCTGCTATGCATGCACCCAGCAAAGCGTGCCTGCATGTGTCGATGGAGCCTGCATGCGCCGATGCCACGATGCGCGGACCGAGCCTGCATGTGTCGACCGATCCTGCATGCGCCGATGCGTCCGCCACGATACACTGTCCGAGCAGCTTTCTTGCACGCCAGCCGCCACGGATGCAGCGACAGTCACTGCCGCTGGTTCCTATCTTCTAGATAGGTGGCTACATATTTGTGGCTTGTGTAAAAAAAGAGAAGTGTCCGTTGTGTGGCTGCATGCACTAGGTGGTTACTAAAAAGGTAACCCTACTAACAAAGCGAGCTCTCTAAGAAAACAATCAACAAATATGTAGTCCCAATATGTATACAGGGCCAACAAGCCCATAACACGATCACATAGTTCAAACTAGGAAGAACTTAATAATAGAATAGATAGAAAATTAATAATAGAACTTAAGAAAAGGGCCAACAAGCCCATAGCAACTCCAACAAAGTTCAATTACAACTTAACATAACATAGACTAAAAAAGATAGAGGGTTTAGAACCCTAGTCGCCGCCTTCTCCACCTCGCTCCTCCTCCGGGCCCCTTTTCACTGCTCCTCCGGGGCGTTGTCGATGGGGTACGGAAGAGTGTGCATGCGCGTTGCGGTGGGGAAGATGTTGGTGTAGTCCATTAACCTGTTGTGGGTGGTTGAAGCTAGGAACTGGAGCCACACCAAAACACCCGACCGAGGAGGTAGAAGGCGTCAAATGTGTTGGTGAAGTGGGCAAGGAGAGCAACCACCACCCGGTTTTGGATGAACTCCTCGATGCAGAACATTGTTGGCGATCCCCGAGGGAGGTGGTGGTAGCCAAACGCGAGGAAGAAATCGGTGAAGTTCCTTGGGGTCCTCGACCTTGATATCGCCCACACACACATAGTGTGCGATCAACGCACACGCCGGTAGGGTAGAGCCTCTCCGGCACGGTGGGTGGGAAGCGGTAGGTTGGTCCAGTGTACTGCATGGCTGAGGGATGTGCAGAAGAAGGAGAAGGGGTCGAAGAGCAAGAAGGGCAGATGGCAGAGGATGGGAGATGGATGAGGGATGGCTGAGGCAAAGGGTGGCTTAAATAGCCGTAGTGCTACGTGTTATTTGGTCGTGGCAATAATGGGGTCAAATATGAAGTAGCCCGTTTGCAAACCCACCACAGCATCTGGAGTGTACACGCGTGGGAAACGGTGGTTTGAAAAGAAGAAGAAAAAGAAACTAATTGCACGCGTGGGAATCCGTGGTCATATATATTATATGAACAAAAAGAACCAATTTTTGAATAGTTTGTGGCCATTTTGCATGATAAAAATAATTTTGGCCCTTATAAATTTGGTCATTTTGCATTTGTATAGAACAAAAAGAACTAAATTTTCTATGCAATGTCAATTTTTGTTTAATTTCAAACGATGCAAAAAAACACAGCCATCACGTTCACAAAAAACAGAGCAAACGATGCAAAATAAACGATGCAATTCGACGGCCCAACCAGAGCTTGATTTCCTTTTCGGCCCAATAACAATGTTTTTTCTGGAAGAGTCAGTGGTGGGCGAGCAACCGAGCACAACCAACAGGAACGTCTCTCGCGGATCGCCCCATGATCCAACGATGCAGAGCCGTCCTTGTGATCCAACGGCGTGGAGCCTGCACGCAGCCCCTTCCCACCGAATTCCTTCTAGAAGACCACATATGAGGGTTGTCGCTTGGTGCCAGGGTATGATCAGACGTCTGGCGTTCGGAGCTAGGGTTAGGCGAAACCCCGTGGAGTTTTGAGCTGGTCAATGGGGTTTCGAAGGCTTTGACTGACCATAACTAATTTTAAAAAATCGAAAAATATGAAATCTTGTCCGTTCGTCGTTTTATAAGACACACTAACGAGGAAAAATACTAAACTTGGTCTATGGTCATTTTCATGAAAAAAACCCTACCTAGCACGATCGGGGTCAAATGAGCACCGTCAAATGAGCACAATGTTGTCTCATGTGACATGTTACCAACAAAAAATCATAAACTTGGTCTATGGTCATTTTCATGAGAAAACCTTCACACATATGAGCTATCACGTACTAGATTTCATAGAGTACAAGGAGAGGAGGTAGGGTTACCTTCTGTTTTTTAAAATTTAAAAAAATCAAAAAAATCACTAAAGCTTTATTTCAAAGTGAATAAGAACACTATAGGAATCAGGCACATTGCGGTCCGCCATGGCGGACGGCAAAGACATACTTGGCGGACGGCAAAGGCCTTTGCCGTCCATCAGCAGACGGCAACAGGTCCGGCTGAATAGGCTACGGCGAAGGCTTCTTTGTCGTCTGCCAGCCGACGGCGAAGATGAAATGGTCTTTGCCATCAGCCGGCTGACGGCAAAGGTTCTGGACGGCACATGTGGCAGCTTATGGCCGTTAGGGGGCTAACGCTGCGCTTTGCCGTCCCCTGGCAGACGCAAAGACCATTGCACCTTTGCCGTCCGCCAGCAGACAGCAAAGTAACCAAATAGGCCAGCCCCCAGGTTGTACATGTGGAATCTTTGCCGTGTGCTGGCTTATGGCAAATCTCTTTGCCGTCTGCCAGCAGACGGCACAGATCCTGTATAGGCCCTATTTTTCTATTTTTTCTTAAATTCATTCAATTTGAACACACAAATTTCACAGAAGACATATCCAACACACAAGTTTCATCAACATAACATACATAACCAACACATAGTTCCATCCATACATATTACAAAAGTTGCACATTGTTCATCCAACACCGTTATCCATCCATCCATATAACAAGTTCCATCCATGCAAGTTCATCGATACAAAATAAAAGCACAAAGGGAAAAGAAGCACTCCATCCATGCAAGCTTCCGTGAATTAAATGAAATCTGCAAAATGGGAAACAAGAAAGTTAGAAGAATAAGAAGAAAATGAAGAAGAAGAATTAAGCATACTTAGGTAAAATGGAGCTAACCTAGATAATTATGTCTTTTTTGAGTGAACTAAGCATATTATGCCATTTTTGATATAAAGCAGCTAAGTATAGGTTAGTATTGAGCTAACCTAGGTAACTAAGCATATTAGAGCTAACTTAGGTCATTTTGGAGAAGAAGAAGAAGACTAGTAGAAGAAGAAGAAGAAGGTTTTTACCCTTTTCCTTCTCATTATTCTTCTTTTATTGTTTCTTTTTGTTCTCTTTCTTCTTCTATTCTTTATTTTTCTCCTCTTGCTTGTTTTTCTTCTTCTTATTCCTTATTTGTGTCATTTTAGAGCTTACATAGGTAATTATGCCAATTTTTAGCTAACTAAGCTTATTATGTCAATTTAAAGGAAAATAAGGTAAGTATAGGCCTTTTTTGCGCTAACATAAGTAATTTTGGAGCTAACCTAGCTAAAATGGATCTTATTGGAGCTAACCTAGGTAAACTTGGTCATTTTGGAGCTAAACTAGGTAAACTTGGTCGTTTTGGAGCTAACCTAGCTAAAATGGATCATATGGGAGCTAACCTAGGTAAACTTGGTCATTTTGGAGCTACTAGGTAAGATGGATCATATTGGAGCTAACCTAGGTTAAATGCGTCATGTTGGAGCTAACTTAACTAATTATGCCATTTTTGAGTTAACTAAGCATAATTATGCCAATTTTTACACAAGTGAGCCAAGTGTATGTCATTATTGAGCAAACCTAGGAAACTAAGCATATTAGAGATAACTTGGCATATTAGAGCTAACTTATGTCATTTCGCAGGAAACAAAGCTAAGTATATACAGATCATTTTGGAGATATGACATACCTGACATAGTTCACTCCTCCTTCTTTTCCTTCTCCTTCCTCATCCTGATGCGCCAAGAGCGGCGAGGCGGTGGAGGCAGTGGGATGTAGTCTTCTACCACAATTGGCATGGTCATGTCGCCCGGCTATGGGATTGCCGGCGCCACCACCATCGTGAGGTCATTGTCAGGCACCACCACCATCGTGAGGCCATCTTCAGGCAGCAGCATCGCTAGGTCATCCTCAGCCACCACCATCTCTTGCCCATCGTCAGCCACCACCATCGCTAGGTCATCCTCAGCCACCACCATATGTTGCCCATCATCAGCCTGCACCTCCTCATCCCCACTCTGCTCCTCTTCTTCACCACTCCATTCTGGATCATCCTCGCTGCTACTTTTGCTGTAGCCAGAGTCGCTACTGCTTTGGTTGTAGCCAGAGTCGCTGCTGCTTTGGCTGTAGCCAGAGTCGCTGCTGCTGCTCCCATTGCCTGACCAAATGTAACAATGACCGTTAACAATCTATGTGAGACAAAGCCAAATGTAGAGGAAGAAGAGGAAGAACGTACTGGCATCATCGTCATCCTGGTAGCGCATGCGACACATAGTCATGTTGAACACCTTCATGGTGAGCATGGCATCGCCGTCGTACCTGAAGAGAAGGAAGTACCCGTGCCGCAGGTCGTAGGCACGATGGAACTTCTCCCAGCCACGACACAGGTACATATGTGGCTGTACCTGATCACCAACTCCACGTCCCAATGCCTGCGAAGCCCGCTGCCTGCCTGTCGCAGCTTCACATTCTTTGGCCGATGGATGTCCAGCATCTTCATAAAAGTGTCAGGCAGCCTCTGCAGTTTGGGACAAGGAGTGATGTAGCAAACAACAGAGTTATCATAATGAGATGGGTGAAGGGGAGATATCTCCTTTAATATACCTGCCTCCTTGTAGCGACCAGACCTCAGACGGTCAAGTCTCTGTGCATCAGTGTCATCCCTGGATCAGTAATGCTGACACGCACAGTACTCGAAGGATTTATAACAGAGTAGCAATCAGACACTTATTACATCGAATGTCTCAAAAGAGAACTTAATACAATAAATATGGCTTAAGGCCATCTAAAAACGATAACACGGAAGACTTGGAAGATAAGCGAGTCCATCAACTCCAACGGCATCACTGAGTATAGAACCACGACCTAAGGCACCTTACTCGTCATCTGAAAAGTCTGCAACATGAAACGTTGCAGCCCGAAAACGGGTCAGCACATGGAATATGCTGGCAATGTAACACATAGAGAGTAATGAACAGAATAATGCTATACTACATGCATATTTGGCTGGTGGAAAGCTCTATGGTTACAGTTTTGCGAAAAGCCAATTTTTCCCTACTGCAAAGGAATAAATTTTATTTAACTATCATGGTGGTTGTTAAACATTGAGAATGGGTGACACCATCTCAATCCCAATTAAGTTTCAACATTAATCCCAACAAAATTAATTAAAGTAACATGATGAGATTCACATGATAATCCAAGTACTAGATACTCAAGTTGTCCATAACCGGGGACACGGCTAACCATGATTAGTTTATACACTCTGCAGAGGTTTGCGCACTTTTCCCCACAAGACTCGATCTCCTCCGTTGGGATTCTCGCACTACATGATGTTTGAGAAACGGATGACCGAGACATAGTCTTTCAGAAGCGTTTGCACCTTACGATCGGGTAGACAGTACCACCTACAACCCCTACATCTGCTAGTCTACCACTGTAAGAGTTCACACAACTTAATCAACTATGCTAGAGCCCATAATAGCTTGTGGCTGCACACGGAAGTTTCTAGCATGAATAATCTCATGATCCCTTTGAGCCTGGGTGGCGGTCCATAAAAAAACAGGCAATCGCTGGAATACCCAGGTGCCTCAATCCACCCAGATGTGTGTTTAAGTAGCCACCTTAAATTGAACCATTAATTAACAATCTCACATCTGTCATGGATACACTCACCCAATCCACGTCTACTAGCATAGCATAGCAATATAAGCAAACGTAGAAGTAACTCCCAAGGGTTTGGTAATAAACAGGGCAATAGGTTCTACCTCATCAGCTACTTCCCAACCCACAATTTAATCAGATCCTAATCATGCAATTGTTTGAGGATTGATCTAATGCAATAAAACTGGGTATGAAAAGAGGTATGATCAAAGTGTTACTTGCCTTGCTGATGATCCGTGAAACCTAGGGATTCGAAGTAGCAAGCGGCGCACTCCGGGTACTCTATCGCAAACAAACAAGCATACAATAAGTACTCGTCTAATGCACAGGTAAAACTCAAATAAGAGATCTAACCAGAAAGTTCAACTTAAGAACTCCGGTTTGCAAAAAGAATCAAATCAAACGAAGCAACGAAAGTCAAACGGCGAAAGAAATAAGCTTCGTTTACTAATCTGGACCTAAGTCAAATTTTATAGTAGCAAAAACTTGTTTGAATTGGTTAAACAGAAAGAGGGTTTCGAGATGAAACTCTAGGCACTTGAATCGCCTGATTCCGACAAACGAGCGAAAAGTTAAACCAAAACGAAAAACAGATCGGAAATCGCGATCAGAAATAATCGCGGAAAATCCAAGAAAAAGAAAAACTGATGAACAGTTTAACGAACGGACATTCGTTAACTGTAACTAAACGATGAACGCGTTCGTTAAAACGAACGAACGAGCGAACACTCGCTAAATAAGAAAACCGAAAAAAAACAAAACCGATCTATAAAATAGGGTTTTCTAAAAAAAACCGAATCGGTTTTGTTCAGAAAACCCGGCTACCTTGGCTCGGGGCTCCGGCGAAGTCCGGCGGCTCTAGCGGGGGCGACGGGAGGCGGCGTGGGGCGGCGGGGCTGCGGGCGTCGGCGGCGGCGGCTTTCCCGGCGGCGGCGGCGACCTTGGGCGGCGGGGCGGCACGGCGATGGTGCGGGTTCCGGCGGCGGGGCTGCGGGTTCGGTGGCGGGGTGAGGGGCGGCGGCGGCGGCTATTTAAGGAGGGGGGGCGGTGCGGCTTGGGGAAGGGGGCACCTCGGGAGGCGTGCTCCTCCCGGACTCGGGCGGCGGCGGCGGTCTTCGATCCAGAGACGGCGGCGGGAGGCGGTGGCGCGGGCGGGCCGGCCTGGTTCGGCTGGGCTTCGGCCCAGTCGGGCGCGCGGGAGTTTTAGAAATAAAACAATTCCGCCTAAACTGAGAAAAATTCTAGAAAATAAAATAAAATTCTAAAAATGCCAAAATAAAATTTTCGCCATCTAAATAAAATATTTAGAACAAGATGAACATTTTCTTGGCCCTAAAATGCAATTTTGAAAAACGTGCAATTTTCCTAAATTCAAATAAAATAGCAAAACTCCAAATAAAATAAGATTTGATTTTTTTATTAAATCCTCAATATTTCTTATTTTTGGGAAAATCATTTTATTCTCTCTCTCTCTTATTTTTATAAATGAAATAATTGAAGATAAAATAAATAAAATCAAATGATCCTATTTTCAAAATTTGAGAAAACCCAAATATGAAAATAACGAAATCCCCAACTCTCTCCGTGGGTCCTTGAGTTGCGTAGAATTTCTAGGATCAAACCAAAAATGCAATAAAATATGATATGCAATGATGATCTAATGTATAACATTCCAAATTGAAAATTTGGGATGTTACAAACCTACCCCCCTTAAGATGAATCTCGCCCTCGAGATTCGGGTTGGCTAGAAAATAGGTGAGGGTGGTCCTTCCGTAGATCTTCCTCTCGCTCCCAGGTGGCTTCATCCTCGGTATGGTGGCTCCACTGAACTTTGCAAAACTTGATAACCTTGCTGCGGGTGACTCGGCTGGCATACTCAAGAATCTTGACTGGTTTCTCCTCATAAGTCAAATCACTATCCAACTGAATCGCCTCCAGTGGCACTGTATCTCTCAGCGGTATATCAGCCATCTCTGCGTGGCACTTCTTCAACTGGGAAACGTGGAACACATCGTGAACTCCTGACAATCCTTCGGGTAATTCCAACTTGTAAGCAACTTCTCCCATACGCTCCAAAACTTTGTATGGTCCTACAAAACGTGGCGCTAACTTTCCCTTAACTCCAAAGCGCTTAACTCCCCGAAGTGGAGATACACGAAGATAAACTCTGTCTCCGATTTCGTAAACTGTCTCCTTACGTTTTGAATCCGCATAGCTCTTCTGTCTGGATTGGGCTACCTTGAGCCTATCGCGAATCAACTTCACCTTCTGTTCAGACTCCTTAATCAAATCTGGTCCAAACAACTGGCGGTCTCCAACTTCGTCCCATAACAATGGTGTTCTACACCTCCTTCCGTACAAAGCTTCGAAAGGGGCCATCTTCAAACTGGATTGATAACTGTTGTTGTAAGAGAACTCTGCATATGGCAAGTTATCGTCCCAACTAGATCCATAATCTAGCGCACAAGCTCTCAGCATGTCCTCCAGAATCTGATTGACTCTCTCGGTCTGTCCATCTGTCTGTGGATGAAAGGCTGTACTGAATTCTAGCCTGGTACCCAAAGTTTCATGTAACTGATGCCAGAACTTTGAGGTAAACTGGGTTCCTCTATCTGATACAATGCTCCTCGGAACTCCATGCAGACATACGATTCTGGTCATGTATATCTTTGCCAACTTAGCACTGGTGTAAGTGGTCTTCACTGGGATGAAATGAGCTACCTTCGTCAAACGATCGACTACAACCCATATTGAGTCATAGCCTGAACGAGTCCTGGGCAATCCCGTGATAAAATCCATGCCTAGTTTATCCCACTTCCATTCGGGTATCGGCAATGGCTGTAGCAATCCTGCTGGCTTCTGATGCTCTGCCTTCACTCTCTGACATACATCACAAACTGCTACATACTCCGCAATATCCTTCTTCATTCCGGTCCACCAGAAAGTATCCTTCAAATCCAAATACATCTTGGTATTTCCTGGGTGAATCGAATACGGCGAGTCATGAGCCTCCTGCAGAATCAACTTCCTGATCTCCGGGTCATTAGGCACATAAACGCGGTCCTCAAACCATAAGGTATCGTGCTCGTCCTCACGAAATCCCTTGGCTTTTCCTTTGCTCATCCTTTCCTTTATTCCGGCAATCTCCTTGTCTGTCTTCTGAGCTTCTCTGATCTTATCCATCAGAGTAGACTGTATCTCCAATGCTGCAACATAGCCTCTCGGAACTATTTCCAAACATAGCTCGCGAAGATCCTCGGCTAATTCCTTCGGTAACTCTCCGGTCATGAGTGTGTTGACATGGCTCTTGCGGCTCAACGCATCTGCTACTACGTTAGCCTTTCCGGGGTGATAATGCAATCTCATATCATAATCCTTTATGAGCTCCAACCATCTCCTTTGCCTGAGATTCAACTCCTTCTGCGTGAAGATGTATTTCAAACTCTTGTGATCCGTGTACACCTCACAGTGGTTTCCGATGAGAAAATGTCTCCATGTCTTCAACGCATGTACTACGGCTGCTAACTCCAAATCATGCGTAGCGTAATTCATCTCATGGGGTTTAAGCTGTCGTGAAGCATATGAAACAACTCTTCCTTCCTGCATAAGCACTGCTCCAAGTCCTCGACGAGAAGCGTCGCAGTATACTTCATAATCCTTGCGCTGATCTGGCAGAATCAACACTGGTGATGTAACCAAACGTTTCTTCAACTCTTGGAAACTAGCTTCACATTCCTCAGTCCAGTTGAACTTGGTGTCCTTCTTCAACAGCTCCGTCATGGGCTTAGCAATCCTCGAGAAATTCTCAATGAATCTCCGGTAGTATCCTGCAAGTCCAAGAAAACTCCGGATCTCTCCAACTGATGTGGGTGATTCCCAGTTTGTCACAGTGTCGACTTTGGTGGGGTCTACTGCTATTCCTTCTCCGGATATAACATGTCCGAGGAATCCAACTTCCTTCAACCAAAACTCACATTTGCTGAACTTGGCGTATAACTGATGTTCTCTGAGCTTCTCAAGTACCAAACGCAAATGTTCCTTATGCTCCTCTTCATTCTTGGAGTAGACCAAAATATCATCAATGAACACCACGACGAACTTATCCAAAAACTCCATAAACACCTTGTTCATCAGGTTCATGAAATAGGCAGGTGCGTTAGTCAGACCAAATGACATAACAGTATACTCGTACAGCCCATACCTAGTGGTAAAAGCCGTCTTAGGTATATCCTGCTCTCGAATCTTCAACTGATGGTATCCTGACCGCAGATCGATCTTGGAAAATACCTTAGCTCCTTGTAAGCGGTCAAACAGATCATTGATCATCGGCAGTGGGTACTTGTTTTTGATGGTCACTTCATTCAGTCCTCGATAATCAACAACCATCCTTAACGATCCATCCTTCTTCTCCACTAGAAGCACTGGCGATCCCCAAGGTGAAGAACTTGGGCGAATATAGCCTTTATCCAGCAACTCCTTAATCTGCTTCTTAATCTCCTCCAAATCCTTTGCGGGCATCCTGTACGGTCTCTTAGATATTGGCCCTGTGCCTGGCAAAAGCTCAATCAAAAACTCAATGTCTCTATCCGGTGGCATGCCTGGCAACTCCTCTGGAAATACGTCAGGGAAATCCTTCACCACTGGTACTTCCTCCTGTACAACTCCTGATAAAGAATTCACCTGAGTCCTCTTCGGCACATGCCGGGATACATACTTGATCCTTCTTCCTTCTGGGGTGGTAAGCAAAATCGACTTACTAGCGCATTCAATGTTCCCTTCATACTTCGATAACCAATCCATGCCTAATATCACATCCAGTCCTTGCGATTCCAATACTATTAGGTCCGAGGGAAACACGTAGTTACCAATCCTTAATGGTAACCTATCACACCATAGACTAGCCATATACTCTGCTCCTGGCGAGGTTACTAACATGGGTGACCTAAGGGCTTGGGTTGGCAATTTATACTTATCCACAAATCCCCTTGATATGTATGAATGCGATGCACCAGTATAAAAAAGAACGAGTGCAGTAAATGACTTAACCAAAAACTTACCTATTACTGCATTTGGCTGGGCTTCAACCTCCTCCACGCTAACATGGTTCACATGTGCTTTGTTGAAAGGGTTGGGCTTCTTCCCACAGCTTCCATTGCCATTTCCATTCATAGCTTCAGGACACTCATTAGCATAATGTTCAGTCTTCTGGCACTTGTAGCAAGTGACTTGGCTCAGATCTCTCTTAGCTGGGGTCGATGGGTTGGTACGGTTCTGTCCGTTGCTTCCTCCATTCCCATTACCATTCTTGGGTCCACTATGGTTGTGCGAACCTCCTGCTCCATGGGTATGCTGAAAAGGTCCTCACGAATTCGGGGTAAAACATGGCTTCTGATGAGCTCCAGAATTGTACTTCCCTTGTCCATACTTCCTCTTGCGGCTTTGAATCTGCTGCTGCTTCCCTTCAATCATGAGAGCTCTATCTACCAACTCCTGGTAGTTGTTGAAGGTTGCTACCATCAACTGCATGCTCATCTCATCATTTAGCCCTTCCAGAAACGTCATCTGGGGCATAACGTGCTAACTTACTAAAGTCCTCCACATACTGGCCTACGGTGCGTCCTCCTTGGCGTAAGTTGCGAAACTCACGCTTCTTCATGGCCATAGCTCCTGCTGAAACATGGGCAGTACGGAAAGCTTGCTGAAACTGGTCCCATGTGACAGGGTCGATGGGGTGAGTGGCTGTGTAATTCTCGCACCATGATGCTGCGGGTCCATCAAGATGATGTGCGGCAAAATGCACTCTCTCCGCATCTGTGCATCCTGCAGTGGTCAACTCCCTTCCAACTTTGCGGAGCCAATCATCTGCAACAATCGGCTCGGTGCTACTGGAATACACCGGCGGATTTAGCCTCAAGAAACGGGTCAAATGATCAACAGGTGGTGGTGGTGGTGGGTTGTTGTTGTTGTTGTTGTTGCCTTGGTTCTGTACTAGTGCTTGCATCAAGACATTCTGCTGCTGAATCAACTGAGTGATCTCCGGTGGGAAAACAAATCCGGTGTCGCGTCTCGGAGGCATCTGATGGGTTTAGAAAAGATGAGAATTTAGAATAGAATGAGGTCTAGAGAGAAAACACTACCCATATGCACATGAGACAAACACAATCAATATCACTCAAATCAATTCAAACAAGGCATACAATCGATCTAACTATCGTCACAAAGTGCTCGGACTATACTATATACATGGGGGAATACTACTACTGATTATGGTGGTCTACTAGAAAATTTGATCCGTCGAAGACTCCATGATATCTGCTCCAGCTTCATCAACAAAGTCATCTTCACTGGGGTCCGAGTCGGTGTCGTCGATGATGATGTAGTTATCCGGGCAAGCGCAATCATCGTCTTCTCCTCCTGGTGCTGGGTCTCCGATGAATACTCCGATCTTCTTTTCCAGGTCGTCATTCTTCTCCACCAGTGCGACGATTTCCTCCATATAATCCTCGTGTGTAGCCTTGAGTTCTTCCTCCAACTCAGTGATCTTGGTCAATGCCTTCTTCAGATCTATCATGCCTGTGCACATTTGGTTCTCCTGGCGACGAATGTGTTAGTTTAACTCCTGGATGAAAGCTGCAATTGACCTATCCTTCTTGGTGCTGATCATCTCCCATTGCTCATCTCGGTGCCCCCAAATCTGGTAAATGGTATCCTTAAGCTCCTTGTGGTAAACTTCTCCAATGCGTCCCATGGTGATGTGGGCTGCCATGCTCTTTCCTAGACTCCAAGTTGGTGCATCAAAGGAAAACTCTATGGGCTCGGTGACGGGCATGAACGTCCTTCCTGGAACTTGAACTTGAATCATCCAACCCTCCTCCTCTGGTAGTGTGGCGTTGTAGGTTCCGGTGAAGCTTGGTATTCCGATGTTCAGGTATCTAGTGACTTCCTTCAAGTGGCGTCCAAAGGGTGTATCTTCATCTGGTTGCATGAACTTGTTCCTGGCATCCGCCATCCTAAAAGAGTGGAAAATGGAGAGGAGTCAGAAATGAGAAGAGAATAGTGATCTAGGGTTTAAGCTTAGTGGTCGTGTCCTACAGTCAGCGTGTGCTCTGATACCATCTTGTAGCGACCAGACCTCAGACAGTCAAGTCTCTGTGCATCAGTGTCATCCCTGGATCAGTAATGCTGACACGCACAGTACTCGAAGGATTTATAACGGAGTAACAATCACACACTTATTACATCGAATGTCTCAAAAGAGAACTTAATACAATAAATATGGCTTAAGGCCATCTAAAAACGATAACAGCGGAAGACTTGCAAGATAAGCGAGTCCATCAACTCCAACGGCATCACTGAGTATAGAACCACGACCTAAGGCACGTTACTCGTCGTCTGAAAAGTCTGCAACTTGAAACGTGGCAGCCCGAAAATGGGTCAGCACATGGAATATGCTAGCAATGTAACACATAGAGAGTAATGAATAGGATAATGCTATACTACATGCATATTTGGCTGGTGGAAAGCTCTATGGTTACAATTTTGCGAAAAGCCAATTTTTCCCTACTGCAAAGGAATAAATTTTATTTAACTATCATGGTGGTTGTTAAACATTGAGAATGGGTGACACCATCTCAATCCCAATTAAGTTTCAACATTAATCCCAACAAAATTAATTAAAGTAACATGATGAGATTCACATGATAATCCAAGTACTAGATACTCAAGTTGTCCATAACCGGGGACACGGCTAACCATGATTAGTTTATACACTCTGCAGAGGTTTGTGCACTTTTCCCCACAAGACTCGATCTCCTCCATTGGGATTCTCGCACTACATGATGTTTGAGAAACGGATGACCGAGACATAGTCTTTCAGAAGCGTTTGGACCTTACGATCGGGTAGACAGTACCACCTACAACCCCTACATCTGCTAGTCTACCACTGTAAGAGTTCACACAACTTAATCAACTATGCTAGAGCCCATAATAGCTTGTGGCTGCACACAGAAGTTTCTAGCATGAATAATCTCATGATCCTTTGAGCCTGGGTGGCGGTCCATAAAAAAATAGGCAATCGCTGGAATACCCAGGTGCCTCAATCCACCCAGATGTGTGTTTAAGTAGAAATTTGAACCATTAATAAACAATCTCACATCTATCATGGATACACTCACCAAATCCACGTCTACTAGCATAGCATAGCAATATAAGCAAACGTAGAAGTAACTCCCAAGGGTTTGGTAATAAACAGGGCAATAGGTTCTACCTCATCAGCTACTTCCCAACCCACAATTTAATCAGATCCTAATCAAGCAATTGTTTGAGGATAGATCTAACGCAATAAAACTGGGTACGAAAAGAGGTATGATCAAAGTGTTACCTGCCTTGCTGATGATCGGTGAATCCTAGGGATTCGAAGTAGCAAGCGGCGCACTCTGGGTACTCTATTGCAAACAAACAAGCATACAATAAGTACTCGTCTAATGCACAGGTAAACTCAAATAAGAGATCTAACCAGAAAGTTCAACTTAAGAACTCCAGTTTGCAAAATGAATCAAATCAAACGAAGCAACGAAAGTCAAACGGCGAAAGAAACAAGCTTCGTTTACTAATCTGGACCTAAGTCAAATTTACAGTAGCAAAAACTTGTTTGAGTTGGTTAAACAGAAAGAGGGTTTTGAGACGAAACTCTAGGCGCTTGAATCGCCTGATTCCGACAAACGAGCGAAAAGTTAAACCAAAACGAAAAACAGATCGGAAATCGCGATAAGAAATAATAACGGAAAATCCAAGAAAAAGAAAAACGGACGAACAGTTTAACGAACGGACGTTCGTTAACTGTAACTAAACGATGAACGCGTTCGTTAAAACGAAAGAACGAGCGAACGCTCGCTAAATAAGAAAACCGAAAAAAAACAAAACGAAACCGATCTAAAAAAAACTAGGGTTTTCTAAAAAACGAATCGGTTTTCTTCAGAAAACCGGGCGGCGGGCGGCTACCTCGGCTCGGGGCTCCGGCGAAGTCCGGCGGCTCCGGCGGGGGCGACGGGAGGCGGCGTGGGGCGGCGGGGCTGCGGGCGTCGGCGGCGGCGGCTTTCCCGGCGGCGGCGACCTTGGGCGGCGGGGCGGCTCGGCGGTTGTGCGGCTCCGGCGGCGGGGCGGCGGCTATTAAAGGAGGGGGGAGGGGCGGCACGGCTTGGGAAGGGGGCGCCTCGGGAGGCGTGCTCCTCCCGGACTCGGGCGGCGGCGGCGGTCTCCGATCCGGAGTCGTCGGCGGGAGGCAGTGTCGCGGGCGGGACGGCCTGGTTCGGCTGGGCTTCGGCCCAGTCGGGGCGCGGGAGTTTTTTTTTAAACAATTCCGCCGAAACTGAGAAAAATTCAAGAAAATAAAATAAAATTCTAAAAATGCCAAAATAAAATTTTCACCGTCTAACTAAAATATTTAGAACAAGATGAACATTTTCTTGGCCCTAAAATGCAATTTTGAAAAATGTGCAATTTTCCTAAATTCAAATAAAATAGCAAAACTCCAAATAAAATAAGATTTGGTTTTTTATTATCCTCAATATTTCTTATTTTTGGGAAAGTCATTTTATTCCCTCTCTCTTATTTTATGAATGAAATAATTGAAGATAAAATAAATAAAATCAAATGATCCTATTTTCAAAATTTGAGAAAACCCAAATATGAAAATAACGAAATCCCCAACTCTCTCCGTGGGTCCTTGAGTTGCGTAGAATTTCTAGGATCAAACCAAAAATGCAATAAAATATGATATGCAATGATGATCTAATGTATAACATTCCAAATTGAAAATTTGGGATGTTACACTCCTGGAGGAAGTCCCAAGTATGATACTGAAGAACTCGAAAGCATCCGACTCGTACTCCGGTGTGGTAGAGCGGAGCCTGCGGTGGTGGTTTCCCCCCACCTCTGATAAGCAGTAGAAGAGACCAATTACTACCCTTACAACATTATCATACAACATTATAGCAGCAGAAGTTTTGAGCAGAAGATAATCAACTACACGAAGTTATCATTTCACATTCAAAAAGCAATGCACTTGTGGACATATGATGGCTATAGGTTGACATACTAGAGCTGAGTAAGAGATTTATTAGTAGCACTAGTCGTCAACACGTGCCTTCGCACGGGCTAGACAAAAAAAAGTTCACTTTAGTTGAATTTCATATAATAACTATTTTAACTTCTTTCGGTCAGCAACCTAGGCAACTAGCAGTATAAAAAAATTCAACTAAAGAAAAGAAAGAAACTAGGAGTGTTGGTTGAGAGATCCCAGTACAAAAATGAGTTACCAAAATGAAAGGAAAGCAAAAACAGGGTGCCCACTCTAATCTAGTATCTTACAGAACTGCTAACGCACAATCACCTGAAAATTTCAGTTTATTCAGTCATCTCAACCAAGATTGAATGTAATAATAAAGCATGGTTTCATGAGGGCCATGAAAATAAGAACTACATATACACGACTATGCCCGGTGTACTGTATTCACCCTGAACTAGACCATAACTCTTAACAGCTAAAAAAACTTGACATGGAAATATACTGTGAAATTTTGAAACAAGTCTGAAACTACTCTGAAATTATTAATTTCTGGACCTATATGACAGCCACCAGATCTTCTGTGTTTCTCAAACTTATTACTGCCGATGCGGATCTTCAACTAAAATCAAGAGGGAGCATTCAATCTAAACCAAAAACAAAAACTAACTAGAATTTGTACAGTGAACCCTTGCTTTGAAAACTAGAAACTTGACTGGCATTTTAGCAATGTTCAACAATAGGATTGAATTGTTGTAGCGCACTGATAGTTAAATCTCGATGCATTCTTCTATTATATGTTCTTCTCGAGCTCATGGTTCACAGAAATGGTGTTTGCAACTTCTGCTTGATCTAAAATTAGGACCAGTGGGTTGTTAGCACTATACCATATGTCAAAATGAGTGGTGTATAATTGCACACCACCCTTGTTCTGCCAACATGTTTAGGTATTGTGTTGTAGAGATAACCGGTCCTTAGAACAACTGGATGCAAAATAAGTCCCTGCTGCTGAACTCTAGTCCATCAACTTAGCGCTGAAGCTCCAGTGCCGCGCCATATTCTTCTATGATATTGAGATAACCTAGGGCCAGACTTTTGATTGTGCTATCATTTTCGCATCATGGGCAGACAGTACCAGGCAAATCAAAACTAACTAGAACTGTAGATATGAACATATCACACAGATCATAATAGATTTTGAACCCTAGGCGGGGACAGTGACCAAATCAATGCATCAAAAGTGCAATTGGGGCACCATGAAGACCGGGCACACTTACATGAGGGAGAGGAGTGGTGGAGGTCGAGGTCGGGGTCACCGGGGCGGCGGGGGCGGCGCGGCGACGGGGTTGGCGCGGGGCGGAGACGGGGTCGCAGGGGTGGCACGGGGGCGGGGAGGCCGGCGACGGGGGTGGCGTGAGGCGGCATCGGCTCGGGCTCGGGGAGGAGAAAGGGGACAGAGAGAGAGAGTGGTCGGGCGCGGGCGTGTTTGATTTTTAGTTAGGGCACGGTTCTTTGCTGTCTGCTAGCAGACGGCAAAGAGCCTACCTAACGGACGTCAGTTTAAGCACTTTCTTTGCCGTCTTCTAGCTGACGGCAAAGAAAGTGGCCGTTAGGTGGTTCTCACTAGTGGGCCACCCTGCCTCTTTGTCATCCGCTGGCTGATGGCAAAGCTTATATGTCGTCCGCTAGCTGACGACAAAGATCTAGCTGATGGCAAATGCGCTCTTTGTTGTCAGCTCTTTCTTTACCGTCAGCTTTCTGTATACTTATGGCAAAGACCTTCTTTGCCATCCCCTAGTTGACGGCAAAGATCTGGCTGACGGCAAAGATCCTGATTCCAGTAGTGCAAGGATCTGAACTTAGTTTTCCATTTTCATATTTTAAATGCATTTTTAATAGTTTTTATATTAAAACATATTTTTTCAAAAGAAAATGTAAAAATATGAAGATTGATTCAAAAAATAGTGAGACTTCGAATCTACACTATATAGATTGAATTGGTGTCACTAAAAAAATTTGGCTCATTTAGAGTAGGTCCAAAAAAATTGATTACAAATGGGCTGTTTACCCTAGCCTGGGAGCTCATTGGGAGCACATTTCTCAAATTCAAATTTCTTTGACCTCCTCTAAATCACCTCAAATTTTAGACACATGATCTCCTACACAAACATAGATGGTTTGCCAAGGTTTCTTTTTGCATTTTCTTGAATTTATACTATCCTGTCGAATGGAAGTTCAAAACATTGGATAATGAAACATGCTGGTGGGAAAAAGCATGCATTTGATTTGATTAATAAACATGAGACAAATAATTTGGATAATAATCCTTTATGATCAGTGAAAAAGATGCATGTCTGATCAGTGAAGCAACACTAAAACAACATGTGTGATCATTGCAACACCTAAACTGGTGAGAAAAAGCAGCATGCCTGACCAGTGAAGCAACACTGAAACAACCTGTGTGATTAGTGCAGCACCTAAACTCATAGTTGACAACATCTAAACAGAACTAACCATACACCACAGGCAAATTTAAGGACAGACAAATATAGATAGCATAATACATTACTAGCATCACCATAGATTCAGTTCAACACACCATAAACAGCCACATTCAGTTTACCAAAAGTAACCCAAAATAAAAAGATAAAGATTTAGTTCATCACATCATCAGATCACACCGGAGTCAGGGCCTTCGAGACGGCAGCATGTTGCCCCTGATCATGTAGTCCTCCCCGCGAATCGCTACATCGTTTGCATGAGACAGAAGGTGATCGAAGCGGCCATCCTTTGGCTTTGGCTTGGTGGTGCAGTAGGGGCAGTGCCACTTCTTGATCTTGCGATTGTAGAAGGAAGCAACTCCCTTGGCCTTGATCTTCTCCACCTCTTTCGTTGTGAAGGACGCATCATTGCCCTTGCACACATCATCTCCAGAATCATACTGGACACATGAATGAATTACATTAATACATTATAGATTCATATACACCATGTCAAAGGAAATAAATGAACAATCTAAATTTCAAGTGGGGTTACCTCATATTCTGAGTAGTCACCAAACTCTGGATCGTACGGCTCGTATTGGGCCAGCTTCCTCTCTTTTTTCGCCTACTATCATCCTCCTGAATATACTATTACATCCATCACTAGTAAATACAGAAGCCAATTGAAAATTTAGATATGCACACATGAGACATTGATCATAGGGCTAATATACTCACAATATACTATGATCTTATTTGCATTTTCCATTGTCGTGCACACACATTGAACAACAGAGCTAATATAACTACATATTGTGGACAAATTTATATACCAATGAATCAAGGGAACCCATGAATCAAATAACTTCTTAACCAATGGATTCCATTTGGGCATATGACATTCAAAACCCCAATCTGAGTAGCATTCAAAAACAAATCTAATAGGGACCCAATCTAATAAGCATACATGTCTGTAGCATTAAAAACCCCAATCTGTGAGCATTAAAAACAAATCTAATAAGCATACATCTGTGTAGCATTGAAGCACAGAGATCCCTATCTCTCATACAGATATATCTAGCATTTTTCCAACGAATTTATCCAACAAACCCTAGTACACAAAACCCCCATCCCCCCAATACAGAAAACCCCGGCCCATCCATCAAACCAACTACTCTAACCATCTATACTACCATATGAATCACAATCTAACCAATGCAACTAACTCTACAAGCTAATATCCTAAATATTGCAACTAACAAGCAAGTGACCCAGTGAAAATACCTCCTACTCCTTGCCAGGCTACACATGGAAGGTATAGGGATGGACTGCGCCGCTCGACGCGTCACCTTCTGCAGCGCTGAGGCGGAGCCCGCCACCTCCTTCTCCACATCCTCAGCGGTTGCGAGTTTCCCCGCACCGCCATGGACGTCGCTGACATCCGCGGTCACCATGCCCTGCAGCTCCACCACATCTCCGGCCGCTGCGCTAGCGTCGCCACGAGCTTAGGCCATCGGACAGATGGAGGCGATGAAGGTGAGGAAGAGGATGCGGTGGGGGAGAGCGAGAAGGTGCAGTGGAGGCAGTAGAGGAGAGCAAGATGACGCTGGTGGGGGAGAGAAAGACGATGCGGTAGGGAGTGGATTTGGGGGAAAACCCTAGGGGGGAATGGTAGGGGCGATGAGATGCGAGGTGGTTCCCCCTATTTTATACGATGGGATGTTTCGGGCCTGTACCATGGACACGTGCTAGCCCACGACCGCAGTCAGTTGCATGCGCCCACGTATACGAATACCACTGTGCGGTCAGCATATGAAACCACTATACGGGTAAATGGTCAAAGGTGTACTCGGCCCTACGCGGCCCCACTCATCAGAGTTAATGGTTAAAGGCATTGACCCGACGGCAACCTCCATTGTAACCTGTTCTGAGGGTTTCAGGCAAGGGAGTGGGGAAAAGTGAGCAAAAGTTAACAGACTGGGGATGAATGAGTACAACTAACGAACAACGGGCACAGTAATAAAAACTCCTTAATAGTATGAATAGCACCAACGGTATAATAATTGCTATCATCATAATTTCCCAGGTTGGTGCCAAAAACATTTACAAGATTATAAGAAGTATCATTATCATCCCAATCATAATCGTCACAACAAGCAATAGGCATAACAAAATCGTCATCAATAGTTCTCTCGGACATTGTGCCATAAGACAAATAAGCAATATCATTATCAAGTCCATCATCTTCCACAATTATTTTTGATTCATTTTCATGAGGCACAACAACAATAGGAGCAAAATTATTTGGGATAGATACCTTTTTTCCTCTATTCTTTCTTCTTTTCTTCTTCTTCACCACATCATGTGTGGCTTAATTAATTTTTTTGAGCTTCTTATTGATGAGATTGGTTGAATAGGGAGCTCCTCCTCGTCACCTATTTCATCATGAGAGACAATAGGAGGGAAAGTGGAAATATTTACCCTCTCATTAGTATTCCTTTTATATTCTATTGGTTTTCCCATCTTTCTATAGTTGGCGATATAAGCATTCTCATTGCATTTACCATGCAAAACATATTGATATTTTTTAGATTAGTTTCAATGTTGTCCGTGAGGATGAATACTTCAATCAACCTATTTTTATGTGTCAATTCTTCACTCCCCAAAAATAAACAAAGTTCATTATAAAGTTCTAGGGTGATCAAGTTATTGCAATATTTGGACATGATTCGATCATGAAAAAGCAAGTATTGGAAATTAAGATGACCATCCTTATTGCAAAGTTCACAAGTAATAGGACAAAGAGAACATAATTTTGTAGCAAATTCATCTATCACTTTGAGCAAAAAATTGGTCCTATCATGCTTATGCTTCTTACAGAATCTATGTTCCCTATAAGGATTGACATGCTTATAAGAAACATTTTTGTGAAGACCTGTGCAATCATCATTAGCATTTTTTATGTTCAAGGAATTCATACCAACAACATTGCAATCATGCTCATCATTCAAAGATGCTTCGTCAAACATTTTATAGAATTCTTCTTCTATCAATTGAGCACAATTTTCCTTTCCATCATTTTCATGAAAGACATTATAAAGATGAATAATATGATGCAACTTCAATTCCATTTTTTGTAGTTTTGTTTTTATCAACCAAACTAGTGATAAAACAAGAAACTAAAAGATTCGATTGCAAGATCTAAAGATATACCTTCAAGCACGCACCTCTCCGGCAACGGCGCCAGAAAAGAACTTGATGTCTACTACACAACTTTATTCTTGTAGACACCTGTTGGGCCTCCAAGCGCAGAGTTTTGTAGGACAGTAGCAATTTTCCCTCAAGTGGATGACCTAAGGTTTATCTATCCGTCAGAGGCGTAGGATGAAGATAGTCTCTCTCAAACAACCATGCAACCAAATAATACAAAGTCTCTTGTGTCCCCAACACACCTAATACAATGGTAATTTGTATAGGTGCACTAGTTCGGCGAAGAGATGGTGATACAAGTGTAATATGGATAGTAGATATTGATTTTTGTAATAAGGACAATAAAAAACAGCAAGGTAGCAATTGATAAAACGGAGCACAAACGGTATTGCAATGCTTGAAAATGAGGCCTGGGGTCCGTACTTTTGCTAGTGCAATGTCTCAACAATGCTAATATAATTGGATCATATAACCATCCCTCAACATGCGATGAAGAATCACTCCAAAGTTCCTATCTAGCAGAGAACATAAGAGGAAATTGTTTGTAGGGTACAAAACCACCTCGAAGATATTCTTTCCGATCGATCTATCCAAGAGTTCGTACTAAAATAACACCAAATAATTTCAGATTCATAATACTCAATCCAACACAAGGAACCTCAAAGAGTGCCCCGAGATTTCTACCGGAGAAACAAAGACAAGAACGTGCATCAACCCCTATGCGTAGATTACCTCAATGTCACCTCGGGAATCCGCGAGTTGACACTACTGCAGGTTGCTGCTAACGCGACACTACGATCAGAGACCATTCTAGGAAACTGTGTGCGATGCAATAATCGCAAATAGTGGTGTAAACTAACCATCAAAAAAGGTGCAAAACGTTTGCGATGACGGATGCATCAATTATGGTTCGAATTTTAGTTGCATGTGCGATGCAGGGCATACAGTTCACTTCAATTAACTATTTGCGATGTGGCAGAACAAAAGAAACGGGCAGCCAGATAAAGGCGTGTGCAATGTACTGCTTACGGTTCAGTCGGATGAACTGTTTGTGATTTGGCAACACAACAAAAATGGCCAGCCAGATCAAGATGTGTGCGATATAAGGCATACGGTTCACTCGGATGAACTGTTTTCGATTAGGCAACGCAACAGAAATGGTTCAACCAGATCAAGGTGTGTGCAATGGAGGGCATACAGTTCATTCCGATAAACTGGTTGTGTTGAGCCAAGAGAACAGAAACATTTCACATAAACATGATGTGTGTAGTACGCGGCAAACACCCAATTACATAGGTGGCTAATACACACATGACATTTCCACACCAAAGTAAACTATTACATGCATAATTAACTAGGATAAAATGCCATCAATTAATGCCACAATTTCCCGCCATTTCCTCACCGGTTTCCCGCCACCTAGCGATATTGCGGATAAACCTAGGCGGCACGCGACGCACTTAGGCAACAAGTGCAGCCTGTAGCACATCCACCTTTTCCAAGCATGCCAACCCACCGCCTCTGCCATCAACCTCGTCGACGAGGAAAACGAGCAGGCGCCACGGCCCGTCAAGGCCGAGGCGCTCCCCATCAACGCGATGGACGACGCCGTGATGTGTGTCATCGCCAGGGTTGAGCAGATGTTTGGCGCATAGAGCTTGAGCGCCATGGATCAAGATAGACATGTCAGCACCGACAGGCCGCAGCTCGCCACACAACATGATCGTTGGCACACCGCAGAGCAAGCTAGGCGCGTCCGCGCTGATACGCTGCGGCTGGCCGCACGACGAGATTGTTGGAGCATCGCAGAGCGAGAGGCGCAGTGCATCGCATAGCAAGAGCGGATCCATCGGCGCTTGCCTGCTGTCGACACGGTGTCGCAGCTGGATGCACGTCCCGTCAGTACCCCCATTCCTCACCAGGAGTGTGCAGAGGCCCTTTGCGCCGTACTTGCACTAGAGGTCGGTCGCGCCGTACTTGCGCCGGATGCCCGCCGCGCCATTCGCATGGGTCACGCCATTCGCCTTGTCCGCAGCCTGCTCGATGCCAACACGTTGATCGGTAGGCTCGACCGCCTCCTTGGCCCAGGTGTCCACCTGGGCGCAGTAGAGGAACATGGCCATCGCATCCTCGAGCTGGTGATCTCCGATGAAATAGCCAACTTGGAGCTCGAGATCGCGCTCCAGATGTATCACGAGCGTGTTGACCGCTTGGACGAACGCCTACATGAGTTCAGGCAGAGCCATGAGCTACCATAGGCAAGGGCTGCTAGTCATGGTCTCATGGACGCATTTTACTTTGTTGAGTCGTTTCGATGTGGATAGCTATGTATTCACAGCAATCATAGTATTGCTCTGTTTATTCCTCTATTTCAATGTGTGTACTCTATTTTTCGTTCTTTTATGTTCCATTGCAATGTGTGTATATGCGCTTTCCATTCTTTATATGTGGATGATAACAGTTAGATTCAACTTAGTATACAAAAACAGATAGAAAATGGAATTCATTATATATATATATATATTAATTGTTCATCAGTTCATCACAGAATATATATATATATATAATATCATCACATATACGTGATGACACTTAACTACTAGGTACAATGCATAAAATTGAAAACGAACAATACTAGAACTAATAATCCCTCCTGGGGCCAGTATTCCGGTAGCCCCTCGCCAGCAGCTCCCTGGTGCGTTGCGTCTTCCCAGTGCGGAGGAAGTACTCCGCCTCCTCCGCCTCGCAACGCTTGACGTACCGATCTGCCTCTTGCTGGCGAACGAGCATGAACGATCTTTCCATTTTGTTGGGTGCCCACTGGAGGTCCTCGTCAGTGGCACGCTGGAGCTTATCGGCCCACCTCCACGCAGCGACGAGGTGCCTAGCTCCCTTGACCTTCCTCGTGAAGTACCCATCTTCGTACACCTCCTCCGCATGACGATGCCCCCGCCCCCAAAGCTCTGCCGCCTCCTTTTTCCAGACAGCATCACGGGCTTCACAGGTCGTCTGGTAACTGGCTTCCTCCTTCGTCATCTCCTTCTTGAACGCCACTTGCCTGGCTTTCTCAGCTGGCGGCAGCGACTTCCACAGACAAAGAATGTACTGGCCCCAAAACCAATCCAAAGTTGGGGGGTCTGGCGCAACCTCGTCCAGCAGCGCGTAGGGGTCCTCGTCGCTGCTATTTGAGTGAGCATCCTTGGGGGCGGCGACTCCTCGTCGGCGCGTGGGCAGACTGGCGGCGCCATGGCAGATATTTGAGAAAGAGAGAGAGAGGGCGAGTGAGGGGAGGATGTAGATGAGAATGCCAGTGGGACAACGTGAGCAAGGTAGTATTTATTGGCGGCCAGAATCTAGATCGACGGGAACAGTACACACGCTGGTCGCCAGAATTTACGAGTACTGTAGTTTGAATTACACATGATTCCCGCAGCAAAATCCGTGTGTGAACATAATAGCTGACGGTTTCCAATACAAAACCGTGTCTGATTAATGATCCCTGCCACTCACCTTCCAAACCTCGAGCCGCGAGATAGAGTGCCAATCGTGTGGGGGGCGGTTGTCTTGCCAGATCTTTAGATTTTCTTTTTTAAACACCAGATATTTACATCGTGTGATAATTTTTTAACTCGCACACAAGTACACAAAAATATGATTTTTCAAACCGTTATGGTTAGCAGTTGCATGTACATGTAGTTCAAATTTGAATTACGGTCATTAAATGGCTAGAAAATCACTTAAATGTCTTTAAAAGGTCAAATGACCCCTCAAATTGTCCAATTTTTGCACATGATAGTTGTATTAGTGCATGTTAAACATAGAAAAAAAATTGAAGGCCGTAAGAGGAAGCTATCTCCCGTTCGTCATCAAACATGCATTGTTCCCTCTCGGAAACACGAACCTTCTAGTGAGTTACTCCGGTTTGTGAGGGGGGTGTGTCCAAACTTTCGTCAAACAAGCCAATTTATTTACCACATCATCTTGGTGGCATGACATTACATCAAGCAAGGTTTCATGTTTTTCTGATCATTTTTAATTTTTTTGGAATTAAAATGTCATGGCACTCCATGCATGTGCCCATGCCGTGAGACCAATATGTTTGAAAATACCTTCTATTTTACTGCACATGGAATTAACTCGCACACAAGTACAAAAATATGATTTTTCAAACCATTATGGTTAGCCGTTGCATGTAGATGTAGCTCAAATTTGAATTACGGTCATTAAGTGGCTAGAAAATCACTTAAATGTCTTTAAAACGTCAAATGACCGTTATAATTTTCCAAATTTTCATAGTACAGTTGTAGTAGTGCACGTTAAACATAGGAAAAAATTAAAGGCCTTAAGAGGAAGCTATCTCCTGTTCTTTATCAAAGATGTATTGTTCCCTCTCGGAACCACGAGCCTTCTAGTGAGTTGCTCCGGTTTGTGAGGGGTGTGTGTCCAAACTTTCGTCAAACATGCCAATTTTTTAGCACACCATCTTGGTGGCATGACATTACATCAAGCAAGGTTTCATGTTTTTCTCATCATTTTTTAATTTTTTGGAATTAAAATGCCATGGCACTCCATGCATACATATGCATGTGTCCATGTGATGAGACCAATATGTTCGAATTTTTTTCTAATTTACTGCTTGCACACAAGTACACAAATATGATTTTTCAAACCGTTATGGTTAGCCGTTGCATGTAGATGTAGTTCAAATTTGAATTATGGTCATTAAATGGCTAGAAAATCACTTAAATGTCTTTAAAAGGTAAAATGACCCCTAGAAGTTTCCTAATTTTCACATTATAGTTGTAGTAGTGCATGTTAAACGTAGAAAACATTTGAAGGCCGTAAGAGGAAGCTATCTCCCATTTGTCATCAACCATGGATTGTTCCCTCTCGGAACAACAAGCCTTCTAGTGAGTTGCTCCGGTTTGTGAGGGGTGTGTATCCAAACTTTCGTCACACATGCCGAAATTTTTTCCACATCATCTTGGTGGCATGACATTACATAACCCAAGGTTTCATGTGTTTCTGATTTTTTTTGATTTTTTGGAATTTAAATGCCATGGCACTCCATGCTTAATTGTGTCATAACTGTTAGACCAATATGTTTCAAAATTCCTTCCAATTTACTGCACATGGAATTAACTCGCACACAAGTACACAAAATATGACTTTTCAAACCGTTATGGTTAGCTGTTGCATGTACATGTAGTTCAAATTTCAATTACGGTCATTAAATGGCTAGAAAATTAGTTAAATGTCTTAAAAGGTCAAATGACCCATCAAATTTTCCAAAATTTGACATGACAGTTGTATTAGTACTACAAAATTTCTCGTACATTTAAAACACCATCCGTTGCCACTTTACTCCAAATTCATCTTTCATAGCTAATAAAAAATATCTACAACATCACACACAGTTCTTTTCTAGGACTTGTTTGCGATGAAAATATCTGGGTCTATTTAAGTTTCCCTCCTTAACCTTCACCGGCTCGTCTCCTCCCGTGCCGGCAACCCCCGAATCCACGATTCCCGATCCACATTCCCGCACCCCCTTCTTGCAAAATTGATGATGTGGAAACACTTCGTGAAGGCCCGTAGGATGGCCGTGTCCCCCCACCCCGAGCGCCACCGCCTGCGCCGAGAGCGCAGCCGCCTATGCCGAGAGTGCCGCCGCATCCGCATTGAGCGTGGCCGCTTTTGCCGAGAGGGCGTCTGCGACAGCCGACAGGGCAGCTGCAAGAGCCGAGACGGCTGCAGCTGCGTCTGCGACGACGGCTGCAAACGCCGAGAGCGCTCGAGCTGCCGTCCATATCGCCGATGTCGCCCTGGCCCGGGTTGAGGCCATCCACGCCATGATCGAGGATGCACATGCCAAGATATTCCAGGCCACCTCGGACTCCAGCATGCAACCCACGTCCGAAAAGGCGGCGGTGGCCATGGAGCACCTGCTTTCTCATGAGGTCGCCCAGCGGGAGCTTGAGATGCAGGAGGCGGCGGAGATCGAGGAGCGCCGGGAGGAGGAGTTGTGCGTGGCCGTGGTCGAGGTAGAGAAGAGTCTGTCCGTCGACGAATCAGTGGTGGAGTACCAACACGAGCTCTGGCGCAGCCACTATTACAAGTACTACAACCTTCAGGGCGGCACCGAGGACGAGGACGAGGACGCGGTCGACTTTAGTAGGGTGGACGCGGAGTCCACCAACGGCGGCATGTCGCCAGGACAAGTCATCGACGTCTCATCTCACACCGGCGATGCATAGGCCGGCGCGGCAGCGGATTGGTTAAAATTATGCGTACTTAGGCTTTGCTTTTAATGCTGGTCTTTTGTTAGAGCAATGTTTAGGTCAACTGGCTCTGTTTAGTTACTAAAATTGCTCGATTCAGTAAGTGCAGTCTGTCTGCTGTATGCTCTTTTGTGTGCCCAAATTATCAAGTGATGTTAAATTATGCAATGACGTACCCGGGAAAATTTCCACCAAAACTTGAGTTATCAAACTCATCCCATGCGAGTAAAGTAGAAGAATCGTTTGCGATGCACACAATCGTTCAAAGTGAATGGTCCGGCGGCACCACGCGCACAGTTTCCCTCCAAATTTCCAAAATTTTGGCCTACGGCCAAAATATCTACCCCCGCCCCTCCCCCTTCCCCACCCCCTTTTCTCCCCAACCACAAGTCACATTTCCCATGTTTCCTCCTTCCTTCCTTCCTTCCTAAGCTATAGCCGCTTCCTCGCTCTCGCCGTCTCACATCCTATCGCCGGGGTCGCCATGGTCTTCTTCAAAGACCTCTCCAGCGGTTCCTCCTCCGGCAACGACTCCTTCACCCGCCGGGTATGCCTCTCTTCTCTCTCTCGGGCTATGTCTAGGAATGAAGGATTTTTACCCGGCGGTCTATTTGAGTCATTTCTTCCTCTTATAGCTCCCTAGGACCATCAGTGGCAACGAATGGAGCGGGGTGGCTGAAGATCTATCTGCTCGTTGTCACCATCAATCTCCATGCATGAAGCTAGTTGCGTTTGAATCTATGGACAGTGGGAGGAAGTTTCTGGCATGTGCAGAGAAGGTTAGACCCTCTTTCGTTGTTACAAATCATTTGTTAGATGTGATTCAGAAACTGTCATGGTCCCAACCCATTCATACCACACCTTCAACCAAATGCATCCTAAGACAGTATCACAGTTTGTACCTAGTATCTAAAATTGTTGCCATCTCATTAGCGGTGCCATTAGAAAATTATTTGGCACCGCTTCAGCAGTTTATGCAGCCAACTTTGGTCCACACATCCGAGCAGCCAAGCGGTAAAATACTAAATCTTTATGGCACGAAGGAACTGGGCATCAAAGCAGCTAGGTGCTCTGGAGTCCGGGTCCCTGATTTTTTTCCGCTGGATCGGCTTGCCAGTGCAGGGCACCGATGCGAGATGTAGCAACAGTTGTCTTTACACTAGTTTTGGCATACATATTTGACGGCCTTAGTTCTATTGGTTCTATGTTACTAAATTTGTGCATGTACACACCTGTTAGTATCAATTTGCTGTCATCCAAACATTGTCGCTATGTTGTTGCAGTTATATTTACCTTCGTCATAAAATGTTCAATTTGTTATTTATTGTACATGAGTAAGAAGTTGTAGCGTTGTTGTAGCTAATTATAGCTTTTGATGTTCCAGAATTTGGTTGTTGTGTCAGTAGCAATTAATTCATTTGAACATTGATCTTTTTGAGAAGATATGTCATAATTAACATGTTTCTTTAGTTTTTCAAAATAAGCATTGGTAATTTTCTATGTTTCTATAGACCCATTTCCCCTACAATTGTTACTGATCTAGTTCTAAATATTATAGGATAAACGGAAGTGTTCTTAGTTGGAGTGGGTTGATCAAGAGTGGCCACAGTCTTTGAAGATGTGCCCAGCGAAGCTCTGGAGCATGGATGAGGAAGAGAACAGACGTAGGCTTAGAGAAAGTGTTGTCAACGCTAAAGAATATTTGAAGATGTGGGATAAAAAGAGGAAGGTGGAGAATGAGCTCAGATTTTTTAAATCAGAATTTGCTAAGATGGTGTTGGCGAAGGAGGAGGCACTTTCCCAGTTGGCCTATGCAAAACAAGTTCTTACTGAACTGAAAACAGAGGTGGATAAGACGAGCGTGGATGATCTCGATTAGGGAAATGAATATATTGTTCTAATATTGTTCTTATGAAGTTGAACTAGCTATATGTTGTACTGTGATGTTTTCATGTAGCTATCGTATTGTGATGTTATAATATATTTATGTGCCTGATATGAAATTGGCAAACAGCTGTTCGATATGAAATGTGAATTTGAGTAATACTGGATTTATTAATTGTAAGCTAATAAACCTGCTAAATGTGTCATGGAAATTTGCAAACTGTTCTAGCAGTAAAAGCGCTTGTGATGGATAGCCCAATGCCACACAGTTTTCTTCATCAAATCGTGTGTGATGTAGTTGATAAAAGCAAACAGTTAACCAAGGCAGAGCGTGTGTGATAGTTACACCTTTCACACACGAGCCTACACATAAAACTGTGAGGGATGTACATACGAACGGAAACGTTTTCCCTGGATTGACTGTGTGGGATGTACATAAGAACGGAAATGTATTCCTTGGATTAACTGTGTGTGATATACATACGAACGGAAACGTTTTCCCTGCATTGACTTTGTGGGATGTACATAACAACAGAAACGCATTCCTTGGATTGACTGTGTGTGATATACATACAAACAGAAATGTTTTTCGAGGATTCACCGTGTGGGATGTACATACGAACGGAAATGATTGGGTTTCGATGCCTTGCCCGATCGCAAACGAGCTTATTTGGCCCCAGCATGTCAGAAGGGCCTATCCTCGACGATTTCTGGGTCGTGTGGGAAGGACCCCCCTATGGCCCACACTCACTTGGCGACGGTTCCAAATGTAGTCGTGAAGTACTATAATCTCTGTAGTTTTACTTCTTGTGCAGAGCCGGACACGTTTTCTGTGTTTGAAGGCTGTTTTGAAATATTCGGAGGAGGAACCCGCCTTGCAATGTCGAACACAATCTGCGCGCCGGACCCATCGTCATTGAAGCCTGGTTCAGGGGCTACTGAGGGAGTCCTGGATTAAGGGGTCCTCGGGCGTCTGGCCTATGTGACATGGGCCGGACTGATGGGCCGTGAAGATACAAGACAGAAGACTCTCTCCCGTGTCCGCATAGGACTCTCCTTTGCGTGGATGGAAAGCTTGGCGTTCGGATATGTTGATTCCTTTCTCTGTAACTGACTTTGTACAACCCTACTCCCCTCCGGTGTCTATATAAACCGGAGGGTTTAGTCCGTAGAGGCAATCACAATCATACAGGTTAGACTTCTAGGGTTTAGCCATTACAATCTCATGGTAGATCAACTCTTGTAATCCTCATATTCATCAAGATCAATCAAGCAGGAAGTAGGGTATTACCTCCATCGAGAGGCCCGGGTAAACATCGTGTCCCCCGTCTCCTGTTACCATCGATCCTAGACGCACAGTTCGGGACCCCCTACCCAAGATCCGCCGGTTTTGACACCGACATTGGTGCTTCCATTGAGAGTTCCGCTGCATCGTCATCAAGAGGTTCGATGGCTCCGTCAATCATCTACAACAATGCTGCCTGGGGGAAGATTTTCTCCCCGGCCAGATCTTTGTGTTCGGCAGCTTCGCACTGCGGGCCAACTCACTTGGCCATCTAGAGCAGATCGACAGCTATGCCCTAGGTCACCATATTAGTTTTCGAAATCTGGATTATGTCGCTGATATCCGAGGAGACTCGATCTTCCAAGGATTCGCGACCCCAACCTCCGCTCTGGCCTTAGATCCGGAGCGTATCGCCAGGTCTGAAGATGGGTTTCCTGAGCCCGCCGGACTATCTGCGGCCATTGATCCCATTATGGGAGAGCCGGGGGAAGTAGTGTCACTGGCAATCATCGTGAAGCCGGACTCTTCTCCGGATACTAGCTCCTAATCCTCGGAGTCAACACCGTGTGAGCTCGGCCAAGAAATTTCCCTTCTGCCATAGTCCACGGACTCTTTTCTCCATGGCAAAACCTCGCCTTTAAGCGAGGCTCTGGACTTAATGCGATCCCTTGTAATTACAGAGGATCAACGTCCGAACTACGCCCAGCCCGAACTAGGGGCTGAGAGCGGGGAATTTTACGTCCCACCCACCACCCACCTTATAGCCACTGTCGAGGACTTAACCGACATGATCGATTACGGCTCCGAAGACGTCGACGGTATGGACGGCCACCTCTTTGTATGACGTGTACATGGTGGATACACCCAAAGAAAATAACAGCGATGACAAAGAAGATCCAGCCGAGGATAAACCTACTGAGATACAACCAAAGCACCGACGTCAGCGGCGCCGCTCTAAATCACGCCGCGGAAAAGACAGCAATACCGGCACAGGAGGCAACAACACTCCGGACGATGCCGAAGACAGAGAAGACCCCGTCGAGCCAACTTTCGAACAAGATGATCGGGACGATGGGCAAGTTTGCCCTGATGAATAGGCCATAAACGAAGACTCGGAGGACAGAAATTATCTCCCACTCTCTGAGGACGAGGTCAGCCTCGGCGACGAAGACTTTATCGTGCCCGAAGAACCTCTCGAGCAGGAGCGCTTTAGGTGCCGGCTAATTGCCACTGCAAGGAGCCTGAAAAAGAAGCAGCAGCAGCTTCAAGCTGATCAAGATCTGCTCAACGATAGATGGACTAATTTCATGACAGCCGAGGAATACGGCCTCGAGCGCCCAACCAAAAGTTACCCGAAGCGCAAATTGCTACCTCAATTAGATGACGAGGCACTTGAGCCCGTACCATCAGCGCGTAACGCGACTAACTGACCACCATGTGGCCAGGACAAATCGGCAACTCAAGTAAAGGTAGAGATATAACAGGTCGGGGATATACATACGACCTGTGACATGTCCTGGACAGTAGAGGAGGTCAGACCAGATAGATCTACGGATCGCGGGGGCGTGCCCCGACACGCGATGATGGCTATCTAGCTGGACATGACAAGCATAATCACGCCCGGGCCAAAAACCGCAGACGGACTCCATCCGAGCTACGTCGCAACTTGGCCCGATATAGAGGCGCCGCACATCCCCTTTGCTTCACTGATGAGGTAATGGAGCACGAATTCCCAGAAGGGTTTAAACCCATGAACATCAAATCAGATGATGGGACAACAGACCCTGTGGTATGGATTGAGGATTTTCTTCTCCATATTCATATGGCGCGTGGTGATGATCTTCATGCCATCAAATACCTCGCGCTAAAACTTGAGGGACCAGCTCGGCACTGGTTGAACAGCCTGCCCGAAAACTCCATTGGCAGCTGGGAGGACTTGGAAGACGCCTTCCGTGACAACTTCCAAGGTACATATGTCTGACCTCCGGATGCCGACGACTTAAGTCACATAGTTCAACAGCACGGAGAGTCAGCCAGAAAGCTCTGGACTAGGTTCTTAATTAAAAAGAACCAAATTGTCGATTGTCCGGACGCCGAAGCCCTTGCGGCCTTTAAGCATAGCCTCCGAGATGAGTGGCTCGCCCGCCATCTCGACCAGGAAAAACCAAAATCCATGGCAGCCCTCACCGCGCTAATGACCCGCTTTTGTGCGGGAGAAGATAGCTGGCTGGCTCGTAGAAGCAATAGCACCAGTGATCCGGGAACTTCCGAAGCCCGGGATGACAACGACAAGCCACGACACAATAAACACAAGCGTCGAAACAATAGTGAAGGAACGCAAGACACGGCAGTGAACACCGGATTCAGCGGCTCCAAATCCGGTCAACGGAAGAAGCCATTCAAGGCAAACAGAGATGGACCATCCAAATAGACAAGATACTGGACCGACCCTGCCAGATCCATGGCACCCCCGAAAAACCAGCCAATCATACCAACCGAAGTTGTTGGGTCTTTAAACAGGCCGACAAGCTCAATGCCAAACACAAGGGGAAGGGGCCGCCCAGTGACAGCGATGATGAAGAGACTCGCCAACCGAACACCGGGGGACAGAAGCAATTTCCCCCCAAAGTGAAAATAGTAAACATGATATATGTGACACGCATGGGAGCGCAAGCACGCACTACCGAACGTCTATGATATAGAGCCGGTCGCCCCAAAATTTAACCCATGGGAGGCCTTCCCGATCACTTTTGATCGCAGGGACCACCCAACCAGTATCCGTCATGGAGGTTCGGTAGCTCTGGCCCTCGACCCAATTATCGACGGGTTCCATCTTACGAGAGTCCTTCTGGACGGCGGCAGTAGCCTCAATCTACTCTATCAAGACACTGTCCGCAAGATGGGCATTGATCCTTCGAGAATCAAGCCCACCACAACTACCTTCAAGGGAGTAATACCTGGCGTAGAGGCCCACTGCACGGGCTCAATTACATTAGAAGTTGTCTTCGGTTCACCGAACAACTTTCAAGGCGAAGACTTCAGCTTCGATATTGTCCCATTCTGCAGTGGCTATCATGCACTGCTAGGACGGACCGCCTTTGCTCATTTTAATGCGGTACCACACTATGCCTATCTAAAACTCAAGATGCCCGGTCCACGAGGCGTCATCATGATAAACGAAACAGAACGCTCCCTCCGTACAGAGGAGCATACTGCAGCTATTGCAGTCGAAGTACAAAGCGGCTCCATCAAGACGTGCATCTCATCAGCCATTAAGCCACCGGCCCCTACTACACAGGACCGGTCAATTTCAGAGATGGATTAGCAGTCCACCTCCGTCATTCGCCTCATATACTCGTGAAGTTTGTATCATGCATGCATCATTATGCACTTAAAATAGCTTGGTCTTCGGCGGAGGCACAATACAAACAGACTTACAATGCGGTTCATACCCCAATAGTCTTCTTATTTTTTCTAACCTTTTATCTTTTACTACAGGTGAATCAAAACCTGTTCATCATACGGGCTTACAAGGACTCTTTTCTGAGTTCGGCGTCGCATAAATAATCAATGGATATTCCTATTAAGGAATCTTTTCGCCGAGGCAAAGGCAGCAAATGAGCGATAGGAGGTCCACATGATTTTTTGTAGACCTAACACTTTATTTCAAACCTGTAAAGTGCCTTTTTCCTCAGCCTTCGACCCCTGGCATGTCAAATAGCCTGGGTAATGGTGGCGTAATCTGTAAAATTGCGTTTGACGTATAAATCAGATTCCAGTGAACATAATCCGTATTCAGTATTTGCTTTTTTCAGAACTGAATTTTGCTTCTTCGGTTGTTTCACACACACACCTCGGCTAAAATCGCCAGGGGCTCGATACGGCAACATATGCGTTGCCGAAAAGTCCGAACAGCTTTATAGCATACTTCGGCGTCACGAGTTTGGCCTTATATGCATCAGCTCCGAATCATGTCTTTGGTCAATAGTTGGGTTGCCCGGCTCCTGTGCTTACTACCTTACGTTCTGTCCTATCGGCTAGCGTAGTAAAGGGAGAACTACTGTGATTGTGTTTTCGGTTCACCTGGTCAAACACCTCAATAGAGAAAGCCGAAAACTGACTGTCATGATGCGGCAAGAGCTGGTCAACCACTCGATGACTTATTAGAATCTTTTGCGATTTCTTCCATATTAGACGAAGGACCGTTCTTCTGGTCACCTATGTAACGCACCGTATCTGGATAAACGCGTACATACAAGGGGCTATATCATAGACCCACCGTCAAACTCCTATGGCTAATTGAAGGTGTTAAAGCTCTATAGTCCGATTGCCTAGTTCGCTGCACCGACACCTCCTTTACGGACCAAGACGTTGGGTCAAGTGTAGTCAGTTTCTATTGCAAACACCCCCGCATTATATGCGAGGGGGCTGAAGCCGACGACTGACAAACTTTCAGATTACATAAAACGGCCGCACAGGAGGAAATACCCAGGAAAAAGGCATAAATATAACACAACCTTAATATATTATAATATTACTATCACAATTTCGATACATTCACTCGAACATCATATCCTTCGAGCACTGACCCTCTATCAAGCGGGCGCCTTCTAGGACATCCTCAAAATAATGCTCCGGCTTGTGATGGTCCTTGCCCCCGGGTGGACTCTTCGTTGCAATATCGGTGGCCTTCATGTTTGCCCAGTACGTCTTAACGTGGGCAAAGGCCATCCATGCACCTTCAATACACGCCGACCATTTAACAGCGTCGATACGTGGCATCGCTCAACAAATCGCTGCACCAAACCGAAATAACTATTCGGAATTGGCTGAGTTGGCCACAGCCGGACCACGACGTCCTTCATGGCAGCTCCAGATATCTTGTGGAGCTCGGCCCACTGGGCCATCTATTCGTTCAGCAACAACGGATGCTTTGGCGTGCTGAATTGTGACCAGAAAAGCTTCTCCGTTGCACGTCCTTCTTGCGCTTGGAAAAACTGCGATGCATCAGAGACACTCTGCGGCAGGTTAAAGAATGCGTCTGGAGAACTCCACATTTGATTAAGCAGGGAATACTTCGGATCACCGAATTTAGTCTGTAATAGAAAGGGCTTCCCAGCCGCTATCTCCCCAGCTTGCCGGGTCTCCTCCCGAGCCGCTCTAGACTCGGACCGTGCCTCTCGCGCCTCTTGTAAAGCCTTGTCAAGATCGGCCGTCTTGGCTTTGTTATCCTTCTTGAGTGATTTGCATCGGCCAGTGACATCCTTTAGCTCTCGCACCATGGTAGATATTCTCTCCTCGCACTGGCACCGAGCAGCCTGTTCGGCTTTTAACTCAGTAGCTGCCTTCTTGGCAGCCGCATTACTCACTCTGGCTTGCTCATTGGCCCGGGCAAGTTCAGCCCGAAGGGCCTCAACCGCGGCAACACTATCTGCAGTTATGCATGTATTAGTATACAATTCTCAGCCTCGTGCTCATATTATTATACATGCATAAGCCGACAGCCCCAAAACATACCTTGCGCCTCGTCGAGCCGCCTGTTAATAAGAGTGATGTCATCATCCGCCACATCAAGTTCCTGCTTCAGATCTGCAACTTCTGTAGCTTGCGCAGTAGCCATGGACGTAACAACCTATGTTCAAATTAATCAGGTTATTTCCTGGGCATAACTTTTTTTGATCCTCTAATCGCCTCCTTTTGGACGCCAACCAGAGTCTCAGGGGCTACTATCTATACACAGGTGCATTTTGCATGTAAAGAGCAATTGAAGATACTACATTGCATACCTCGAAACCTCTTAGCAAGCATGTGAAAGCTACATTCAATCCGCTTCTCATGCACAGAATCCTCTCAATTACCGTACCCATTAAGGTACGATGTTCCTCTGAGACGGATGCATTTTGCAACATGTCCATCAATGCATCCGGCGCTTCCGGATTACTGGAAGCGGCTGCAGGAGTACGAACTCCCTTCAAAGGGATATGTTTACTCGACCCTAGAGTCATCTTCTGTTGTAAGCCGGATAGCCCGGGGCCTTTATTGTTGGTCCTCGTAAGGGCTGCACACCCCGGACCCTGGATGGCCGAAGTATCACCTTCGGGCGTTGTCTTCATTGTCCCCCGCACAACTTGTTGATTGGGAGAGATCATCCGGGAAGACACCTCGAGGTCGTCCGCCCTATTGGGTGAGGAGGCCTGTGGAGGTGTATCGCTTTCCATCATCTCCGAAAGCAGATCCCCCGAGGAGGAGGACTATTGAGGAAGACTGCGGGCCGGACTGCAAACATATATTTTAGATATAACACTTATAACCTGAAAAGAACGGGATATGTTTAGAACACCCTGGTTCACTTACGATTCAGCCAAAGGCTTGTCCTTATGCAGGAGCTGCACGACAACGTCGCCTTCCAAACCCGAACCGCCTGACGGGGACATCTTCCCTCGCTTGGGAGCCTCCACCTCCAAATCTTCGGAGGCGGTCCTTTTCTTCCCATGTGGAGAAGGGATATCAGCTTCTCCTTCCCCTTCGTCTTCAGAAGAGGGAGTTCCAGTCCCCCTGGACATAGCATCCGGTCTACCTCTAGAATGGAAGCCACCTTTGGCCTTTTAGCTCTCCTCCTTGTCCTCCTTTGCCGGCACTTGATACGGCGCCGGAGCCAGCATCCTTGTTAACACAGGATCAACTGAGTCTTCGGTAAGAGGGGCCGAAAACCTAATTTGTTCCGCCTTCTTTATCCAGCCCTGGTTGAAGATAGGTTTCTGAGTATATTGTTACGGGATAATCAACTAAGCTGTGTTCAGGAGTCGAGTGCTTAATGAGGTATCTGGATGGTTGTAGTCGATGCCGATGTCCTCGGTTGCATCCGGCCACTGCTTTCGGGTCCCAAAGAATAACTTCCACATTCCTCTGTGCGTCGTGCCGAAGAAGTGTTGAAGGGTCCGTGGTCCTTCTGGATTAAACTCCCACATATGGAGGGGCGCCGTCGCTGGCACGGCAGGACCCGGCGGACTAGCATTACCTGGATTACTTGATGAGACTGGTGTCCTTTTCGAGGAGGCTCCGGATACGGCTTTGTAACGTCTGCACTTCGTCAATTGATCCCCATTCCAACCCCTTATTAATCCATGTCGCGAGTCGTAATGGAGGGCCAGATCGGAACGCAGGTGTAGCTGCCCATTTGGTACCGCGGGGTTCAGTGATGTAAAACCACTCCCGCTGCCATAAGTTGGAAGTTTCCCCGAAGGAGCCTTTTGGCCAAAGAGTATTGGTGAGCTTGAGCACCACAGCACCTCCACACTCCGCTTGTTCCCCATTGACTACCTTCGGCTTCACATTAAAGGTCTTGAGCCATAAGCCAAAGTGTGGGGGAATACGGAGAAAGGCCTCGCACATGACAATGAACGCCGAGACGTGAAGAAAGGAGTCCGAAGCTAGATCATGAAAATATAGCCCATAATAGAACATAAGGCCACGGACGAAGGGGTGGAGAGCGAATCCTAGCCCCCGGAGGAAGTGGGAGACGAATACGACCCTGTCGTCGAATCTCGGTGTAGGAATAACCTGCCCCATGGCAGGGAGCATGTGGAGGATCTTCGCGATATCCTCCTTTGTGACAAAGGAGGCCACCCACCGGCCTTGAGGGCTGGGTCCGGACATGATTGGGAGGCTTGGAGCAATTAAGTTGAAACCTGGGTGCCGGAACTCGAGGTTGGAAAGGTTGAGGGAGAGGTAGGCATAGGGTAAAAAGACGGGTCTGTGTCCCTTTATAAAGGCGGCGAATATCGAACGCCTCCTCATGGGCCTTAAAACTTGCCTATTCCCAAGGAATCATACCAACAGAGCAGTTGGATTACCCATGCCCGTATTGATGAAAATCCCGCAATAAGGGGACACGATCTCTGCTTCGACAATACATGCCAATAAAACCGCATCTTGAACGTGGAGCGGGAGGCTAAAAAACGGTTCAAAAAAATGACTGGGCAGGAATGTGATGTCACGCTACAAAAGTCGTCAGCAGATTGGACTCGTGAAATATTATACTCTCTGTGGTTGTACTTGTTTTGCAGAGCCGGACACTTTTTCTGTGTTCGAAGGCTGTTTTGAAATATTCGCAGGAGGAACCCGCCTTGCAATGCAGAAGTCAATCTGCGCGCCAGACACATCGTCATTGAAGCCTGGTTCAGGGGCTACTGAGGGAGTCCTGGATTAAGGGGTCCTCGGGCATCCGGCCTATGTGACGTGGGCCGGACTGATGGGCCGTGAAGATACAAGATAGAAGACTCTCTCCCATGTTCGGATAGGACTCTCCTTTGCGTGGATGGCAAGCTTGGCGTTCGGATATGTAGATTCCTTTCTCTGTAACCGACTTTGTACGACCCTAGTCCCCTCAAGTGTCTATATAAACCGGAGGGTTTAGTCCGTAGAGGTAATCACAATCATACAGGTTAGACTTCTAGGGTTTAGCCATTACAATCTCATGGTAGATCAACGCTTGTAATCCTCATATTCCTCAAGATCAATCAAGCAGGAAGTAGGGTATTACCTCCATCGAGAGGCCCCGGTAAACATCGTGTCCCCCGTCTCCTGTAACCATCGATCCTAGACGCACAGTTCGGGACCCCCTACCCAAGATCCGCCGGTTTTGACACCGACATTGGTGCTTCCATTGAGAGTTCCGCTGCGTCGTCATCAAGAGGTTCGATGGCTCCGTCAATCATCTACAACAATGCTGCCTGGGGGGAGATTTCCTCCCCGCCCAGATCTTTGTGTTCGGCAGCTTCGCCGAACACAAAGATCTGGCCGGGGAGAAAATCTTCTCGGTGTAGGAATAACCTGCCCCATGGTAGGGAGCATGTGGAGGATCTTCATGATATCCTCCTTTGTGACAGAGGAGGCCACCCACCGGCCTTGAGGGCTGGGTCCAGACATGATTGAGAGGCTTGGAGCAATTTAGTTGAAACCTGGGTGCTGGAACTCGAGGTTGGAAATGTTGAGGGAGAGGTAGGAATAGGGGAAAAGACGGGTCTATGTCCCTTTATAAAGGCGGCGAATATCGAACGCCTCCTCATGGGCCTTAAAACTTGCCTATTCCCAAGGAATCATACCAACGGAGCGTTTGGATTACCCATGCCCATATTGACGAAAATCCCGCAATAAGGGGACACGATCTATGCTTCAACAAGACTTGCCTAGTCCCCTCCGGTGACGACCCTCTCTCCGAATCTCGGTGTAGGAATAACCTGCCCCATGGCAGGGAGCATGTGGAGGATCTTCGCGATATCCTCCTTTGTGAGAGAGGAGGCCACCCACCGGCCTTGAGGGCTGGGTCCGGACATGATTGGGAGGCTTGGATCAATTAAGTTGAAACCTGGGTGCTGGATCAACTCTTGTAATCCTCATATTCATCAAGATCAATCAAGCAGGAAGTAGGGTATTACCTCCATCGAGAGGGCCTGAAGGTAAACATCATGTCCGCCGTCTCCTGTTACCATCGATCCTAGACGCACAGTTCGGGACCCCCTACCCAAGATCCGCCAGTTTTGACATGACAGTGCTTTGTAGTGGGTTCGATCTTACGGTGCCTGATCCCAGTGACAGAAGGGGAACCGACACGTATGTATCGTTGCTACTAAGGATAAAACGATGGGGTCTATCTCTACATAGATAGATCTTGTCTACATCATGTCATCATTCTTATAGCATTACTCCATTTCTCCATGAACTTAATACACTAGATGCATGCTGGATAGCGGTCGATGTGTGGAGTAATAGTAGTAGATGCAGGCAGGAGTCGGTCTACTAATCTTGGACGTGATGCCTATATAATGATCATCGCCTGAATATCGTCATGAGTATTTGAAGTTTTATCAATTTCCCAACAGTAATTCGTTTACCCACCGTTCACAATTTTTCTCAAGAGAAGCCACTAGTGAAACCTACGGCCCCCGGGTCTCTTTCTCATATTATTTGCCTTTGCGATCTATTTTATTTGCCTTTTATTTTCAGATCCATTAAACTAAAAATACAATAATACCTTGCTGCAATTTATTTTATTTGGCGTTCGATCTATCCATCTACTACAATTTTATCTCACGTCCCTTTGCCAATTTCTGGCGCCGCTACCCGAAAGGGATTGACAACCCCTTTTACAAGTCAGGTTGCGAGTATTTGTTATTTGTGTGCAGGTGTTGTTTACATTGTGTTGCTTGGTTCTCCTACTGGTTCGATAACCTAGGTTTCATATCTAAGGGAAATACCTACGCCGCTGTGCTACATCATCCCTTCCTCTTTGGGGAAATACCGACGTAGCTTCAAGCGACATCATGCCCTACTCCTTCACCTTCTGGTCCTTCCACGAAGCTTCGGGGGTCTCTTTTTTCCAAAAAAAATCGTCAAAATTTCCAGCTCATTTGGAGAACTTCCATTTCTGCGCAAAAAACAACACCACTGTAGTTCTGGTGAAAACCACGTCAGTCCGAGTTAGTTCCATGCAAATCATACCAAAACTGTTGAGGATATAGACCTTAGAGTCACCCGCCAGAAGGGGCCGGGTTAGTCATAATGGTCATCGCCAGAAGCCCGGCAACAAGCTTGAAGACGGTGGGCCAAAGATGGGCTTAAGACCCGGATATGGCTTAAGGCCCGTAGTTACAACCGTCATTATGGTAGAACTTGTAGTGTAAGGCAAGAATAGTTGAGAGTCCGAGCCGGACACTCTTATGAGCCGGCCGGGACTCTGAGAGCCGCTGGGCGTCGACCTCTCTATATAAAGGGACGACCCGGCAGCCAGGCATAGCAGTTAAGCTCCCTGGTCATCGAAACCCTAATCAATACCACCTCAACTGGACGTAGGCTTTTACCTTCACCGTAAGGGGCCGAACCAGTATAAACCCTCGTGTTCCTTGTCCCGTTAACCCCTTCAAGCTTCCTAGCGGCGATGGCTCCACGACTAAGTCCTAGCTTTAGGACATCTGCCGTGACAATTCCACGACAGTTGGCGCCCACCGTGGGGCCAGCGCACGGTGGATTTGAGTTCTTGAAGGGCAGCTTCGAAGGGCTCAAGGGGTACACAGTGGGCCGGATGACCAAGAGTCATCGCGGCAAGCTCTACATCGACGACGCAAACTGGGGCCCCGACGCCAGCTCAATTGAGTACGGGTACCGGGTCCCCTTCGGCGGAATTCATATTTTCATTGGTAAGATTGGTGAGCCGGGCCGTGAGCCGGATCTCTGCGCCGATCTCATCGAGACGGCTCAGCGTGCACGACCCGCCCGGGCCTTGCCTGCCTTGAAGCGTGCTTTTGTGGGATGTATCCATGGAGGACTCCCTGATGGATCTGGATCTAGTGATGAGACGGCCGCCGGCTCTGATGGCTAGTTGTCCACAGATGAGTCAAACTTGTTGTATCAACTTCAAGACGGCAAGCTCATGGGTTGTTCCGATGGTGACAGTATTCCGGACCCGTTTTAGCCGCCGAGCCGGGTCGGAATTTTCATGGCCGATGCACAGCCTGTTCAGAACCCTGCTGCTGGGGCAGGAAGCCCGGTGCCCTCGCCGGCTCAGGTGCTGATGGATCTCACGGACAAGATGACGGCCCTGTTGACCGCCGCGGTTGACCCGGCGGATCAAGCTCAGCATGACGCGGAGGTGGCACAGTTAAAGTTAGATCTAGTGAAAGCCAAAGAGGATCTGGCAGCAGAAGGGATCAGGATGGCTGCGGAGAGGGCGGCTCTCGACGCCCAAGCTCAGTTGATTCAGGCACAGTCCTTCCGGCTCACGATGGATCAGAACGCGTGCAATGAGGTCATGAGAAGGAGGCATCAAAAGGCCCAATCTCGGCTCCCTCCTGTTTATGATCCACGAAACCTCTTCAACACGCCAGGTGCAGGGTCTAGTAACCCGCCAGGGATCATAGTGCCCGGGTCTGGGCCCCCTGTTCAGCCACAAGTGATGGGGCCTCCCCGGGTGAACCCTGCCCCGCCTCAATACGTGCCAATACCACCGGGTCATTATGCTAACCCGCTGGAGAACATGGTCGCCGCAGCAGCGCGGCTGGCAGCCCTCCCAATTGATGGCGACTCTCCGACGGCTATTGAAACCCGCCGGGTCAGGGAGCTCCTTCAGACAGCACTGGCGCAGCAAGAGGCGTACTCTTACAGCCGGGACAGGATCCACTCGACCCCTCGTCCAGGTCGGAGCCCGTGTTACAGCAGACACATGGCCTCAGCGACCGGCTCAAGTAATGTCCGACGCCATGACCCGCCCCCTGGCCATGGCCCGGCTCATAATGGAGCCTTTCACGCAGCAGACCAAGACAGAGCACGGCAAGAGGCGGAGCAGGTGCCTCAGTTGACGGCTTACCAGACTCCCCCGGCTTATCCGACGGCTTCCGTCGACGTGTGTATCCCTACCAGGACTGGAGGTGTCCCTTGCTTTGTGCCGGCTCTCCGCAATGAGCGTCTACCCAAGGACTTCAAAGGCCCTAGGAAGGTGCCTAATTACACAGCTGACTTACAACCCGCAGCCTAGATCGAGAGTTACGAGATGGCCATGGAACTGCTGCAAGTCAGTGAAGCAGCAATGGCCAAGTACTTCACCATGATGTTAGATGGGACTGCCCGCACTTGGTTGAAGGGGCTACCACCGAATTCCATCGGGTCTTGGGCTGAGCTGAAAGCCCGGTTCATCCAAAACATCAAGGATACCTGTAGGCAGTCTATGTCAATTGTGGATTTGACTAACTGTAAGCAGCAGGAGGGTGAGTCTACGACACATTGTGTTCGCCGGGTTAAGGAAATAATACATTCATCTGATAAGATGGATGCCGGCTCTGCAGTCTTAATGTTGGAACAGAATTGTCGCTTCGTGCCCCTGAAGATGAAACTCGGGCGGCTTAAGCGCGACTGCAATGATATGGGTGCACTGATGGCGGCTCTCGTCAAGTACGCCGATTCTGATGGTACCAAGGACCCCGCTTCAGATGATGAAAGGACAGGGAAGGGAAAGAAGAACGGCAATGGCAAGGGTCATCAGCATAACCCGGGGAACCAAGGAGGTGGCAAGCGCAAGGCCGATGGCAGCCTAGAGTTCGAGGCCAACGCCAGTTCACAGGGTAATAGCCAGAGACGCAAGGGGAGGCCCCCTCCCCGAGGCGGCGGGTCAGGCCCGATGCTGGAGCAACTGTTGAATGAGCCTTGTCCAAGGCATGGCTCTAGAGAGAAGCCAGCAACTCATCTATGGAAGGATTGTGCAATCATGAAGGCCTTTAAGAATTCCAACGCCTTTAACAGCAACAATGGCCTGGGCGGGGGCTCAGGTGCCGGCGGCTTTCATGGCCCGGGCGGCGGCTCAAATTCTAATCCTCAGAACGGTCAAGGGGGCTTTAATCAGCAGTCTAACCAGGGCCATCAACAGCAGCAGGGGGGTTATCAGACCAATCCAAAGCAGCTTAGCGGTGGGCAGTATCATGTGTTTACCACCAGTCTGTGTAAGCGAGATCAGAAGCTTCATAAGAGGGCTGTGAATGCTGTTGAGCCGGCAGTTCCACGTTACTTGCGGTGGTCTGAGCAGCCTATAGTGTGGAGTAGGGAGGATCACCCTCCCCGGGTGGATAATCCGGGTCACTTGGCCTTGGTGGTGGCTCCTCAGGTGGGAGGATATAAGTTCACTAAGGTGCTCATGGATGGAGGCAGCAGCATCAACATCCTCTATTATGAGACTTTCCGTCGTATGGGGTTGATTGATAAGAACCTCAGCCAATCAAACACTATTTTCCATGGTGTGGTACCTGGTAAGTTGGCTTATCCAGTCGGCAAGATCGAGTTGGAAGTGGCCTTTGGAGATGAGCACAACTACAGGGTGGAAAAATTGACCTTTGAGGTGGTCAAGATAAGAAGTCCGTACCATGCCATATTTGGGCGGCCGGCTTACGCCAAGTTCATGGCACGACCGTGTTACGTGTATTTACAGCTCAAGATGCCGGGTCATAATGGGACCATTACGGTTCACGGTAGCCGGAAGGTGGCCTCGGAGTGTGAGGAAGGCGATGCAGCTTATGCAAAGTCTGTTTGCGCAACAGAGGAGTTGAAGTTTTACAAAGACAACGTTGACCCAACAGATATGACCTCTCTGAAAAAGCCGACTACGGAGCATGAGCCGGCGATGAAATTTAAGTCAGCTGATGAGACTAAACTTGTTGATTTCGTTCCAGGAGATTCATCTCAGCAGTTTAGCATCAGTGCCAATCTGGATCCAAAATAGGAAAGCGCGCTCATCGAGTTCATCCGTGAGAATAGGGACATTTTTGCATGGAAGTCGTCCGACATGCCAGGTGTACCTAGAGAACTCGCTGAGCACACTCTCAATGTTGATCCGAAATTTAAGCCGGTCAGGCAATTCCTTAGGCGGTTTAATGAAGGGAGGCGGAAAGCCATTGGAGAAGAGGTGTCCCGGCTCTTGGCGGCCGGGTTTATTGTTGAAGTCTTTCACCCAGAGTGGTTAGCTAACCCGGTGCTCGTACTCAAGAAGAACGGCACCTGGCGGATGTGTGTGGATTACACGGACTTGAACAAGGCGTGTCCGGCTGATCCTTTCGCCCTTCCCCGTATTGATCAAATCATTGATGCTACGGCGGGTTGTGAGCGCCTGAGTTTCTTGGATGCTTATTCTGGATATCATCAGATTAAAATGGCAGTTAAGGACCAGGAGAAGACGGCGTTCATCACTCCCTTTGGAGCCTTCTGCTACGTGTCTATGCCCTTTGGACTCAAAAGTGCACAGGCGACTTATTAGCGTTGCGTGCAGAACTGTCTTCATAACCAGATTGGGCACAATGTTCATGCTTATGTGGATGATATTGTGGTTAAATCCAGGAAGGAGGAAACCTTGATAGATGATTTGAGGGAAACCTTTGATAATCTCCGGGTCTACAAGATGATGCTTAACCCGGCCAAGTGTGTTTTTGGTGTTCCTGCAGGCAAGCTCTTGGGTTTCTTGGTTTCTAACAGGGGCATTGAAGCTAACCCGGAGAAGATCAAGGCCATCACCTCCCTGGCTAAGCCGGCGTGTATAAACGACGTCCAGCGCCTGGCGGGTCGTATCGCTGCTTTAAGCCGTTTTATAAGCCGTTTGGGGGAGAAGGCCATGCCATTATATCAGTTGATGAAGAAAACTGATGACTTTGTCTGGAATGATGCAGCTAATACTGCTTTCGAGGATTTGAAGAGACAGCTGGCCGAGCCCCCAGTCCTTGCTGCTCCGATTGACAAGGAGCCTTTATTGCTGTATGTGGCTGCTAACACACGAGTCGTGAGTGTGGCTGTGGTGGTGGAGCGCAAGGAAGAGGGTAAGGAGCATCCGGTTCAGCGGCTGGTTTATTATGTCAGTGAAGTGCTTATTGAATCCAAGAAGCGGTATCCGCATTGGCAGAAGCTTGTTTATGGTGTGTTCATGGCAAGCCGGAAGCTTAAGCATTATTTCCAGGGTCACCCCATCACTATGGTCAGTTCTGCCCCCTTGGGGATATCATTCAAAACAGAGAGGCCACAGGGAGAGTGGCTAAGTGGGCTATAGAGCTCGGACCTCATGGTCTAAAATACGTGCCACACACTGCTGTTAAGTCTCAGACCTTGGTGGATTTCATCAATGATTGGACAGAGCTACAAGTGCCCGAACAAAAACCGGATAACACTTATTGGACTATTCACTTCGATGGGTCCAGGCAATTGGAGGGCTCGGGGGCTGGAGTTGTATTGGCTTCCCCTAAAGGTGACAAGTTCCATTATGTGATACAATTGATGTTTCCTTGCACTAACAATGCGGCTGAGTATGAGGCCTTGCTCCACGGTCTTCGGATGGCTAAGGAAATGAATTTGAGCCGAGTAAGGTGCTTCGGCGACTCAGATTTGGTGGCTCAACAAGTATCAGGAAAGTGGGACTCCAAGGACCCTCTCATGGTGGCTTATCGCCGTGAGGTTGATGCCATTGCTGGACACTTTCAGGGTTATCAAGTAGAGCACATTGATCGCGGGAAGAAAGAGGCGGCTGATGCTTTAAGCCGGCTCGGCTCTCAGCGAAAGCCAGTGCCGCCTAATACTTTCCTGGACATCTTGCATAACCCTTCTGTTAAGTTGCCTACAGAGGAAGACTTGGCTGTCCCTGACCCGGAGGCACGACTGGTGGTGGCTCTCCACATCATCCCAGACTGGACATTGCCCTATCTAGCTTACATGACCCGGGGAGATTTGCCTGAGGATGAAACTTTGGCCAGACAAATAACCCGGCGGTCTAAGTCAATGATCGTTATCAATGGTGAGTTGCATCGCCGCAGTGTTACGGGAGCGTTCCAGCGTTGTGTCTCCCCTGCGGAAGGTCAAGAGATCTTGCGTGAGATTCATGAAGGGGATTGTGGCCATCACGCCGGCTCAAAGTCTCTTGTGGCCAAGGCTTTTCTTCATGGTTTTTATTGGCTGGCGGCTCATGCTGATGCAGAGGACTTGGTCAGTAAATGTGATGGTTGCCAAAGGTTCTCGCGACGGGCTCATGTGCCGGCTCAGGAGCTGAGGATGTTCCCAATTACTTGGCCCTTTGCGGTCTGGGGGCTTGATATGGTTGGGCCTTTTAAAAGGTCTAAGGATAAGAAGACCCACCTCTTGGTGGCAGTTGACAAATTTACCAAGTGGGTTGAAGCAGAGCCAGTTAGCAAGTGTGATGCAGCCACGGCAGTTCAGTTTATGAAAAAGGTGATCTTTCGCTTTGGCTTTCCACACAACATTATAACTGACAATGGTACTAATTTATCCAAAGGCGCCATGGAGGAGTTTTGTCAACGAGAGCATATTAGACTTGATGTTTCATCAGTGGCTCACCCTCAGTCCAATGGTCAAGCTGAGAGGGCTAATCAAGAGATTCTGAAAGGCATCAAACCCCGGCTTTTGGTCCCTTTACAACGGACGCCGGGTTGTTGGGTGCAGGAGTTACCCTCCGTGTTGTGGAGCATCAACACTACTCCTAACAGGTCTACAGGTTTCACGCCCTTCTTCATGGTTTAAGGAGCGGAAGCAGTCCTCCCCAGTGACATCCGTCATGACTCGCCTCGAGTGGCGGCTTATGTTGAGGTGGATAATGAACAGGCGCGCCAAGATGCTCTTGACTTGTTGGACGAACAGCGTGATGTGGCAGCAGCTCGCTCAGCGATTTACCAACAGGACCTGCGCCGTTATCATAGTCGCCGGGTTAAATCCCGGGTCTTCCAGGAAGGCGATTTGGTGCTCCGGCTCATCCAAGATCAAACAGATGCGCACAAGCTATCCCCGCCTTGGGAAGTGCCCTTTGTGGTCAGCAAGAATTTGCACAACGGGTCATATTACCTCATTGACATTCGGGAGCACAAAGATTCACGTAAGTCGGAGGAAGAGACCCGTCAGCCGTGGAACATAGCTCAGCTTCGGCCTTATTACACTTGAGCCACCGGCTCTCATAATGTACATATTTCCCTAAGCCATGTATATATTATGATAAGCAATAAAGCAGGACCTCTGTCCTTTTTTCTTCTCCAAAGATAAATGTGTTGTTTTCATTACCAGATCATATGATAGTTTGAAGGAGGGTCCGGCTTATGATCGTATTCCAATCTAGCCATACACAATATAGTCACTTGGGGGCTTCTTGTTCAAACATAGGTCGTATTCGAACCAAAGAGAACATAGCTATCAATACCCATTTGATTGGCAAGGTGCCGAGCTCATTGGGGAGTTTTCTTTGATCATATTTGAATCATAGTTTAACCCCTTTGGGAACCGACGTGGATCGTATCCGAATCAGCGTCGTTAAACAATTCTTAAGTCATTTGGGGGCTTCCTGTTCAAACATGGGTCGTATTCGAACCAAAGAGAACATAGCTGTCGGTACCCTCTTGATTGGCATCGCCACACCCACTGGGGGATATATGATCGTATTCGAATCTTAGCATAACCCCTTTGGGACGGGTCTCTGATCGTATTCGAACCGGAAGCCTCTAAGTTTTTCTGATTTATAGCAAGTTCTTCTGATTATTTCAAAGTATGCACGGCGGGTCTCACCTTGCGGGCTTAAACTTTGATCTACAGTACTAGTTGAATACAATCGGCGTTCTTAAGACTGGTAAACCGGATTTGAGGTACCAACCTTATTACCCGGGTTATATAAGCCGGTAGTGAGCTGCAGGCCGGTAAGTATGTTATTACGGGTATGTCAAAGACATGATTGAGGACCAGTCTTTTTTTTGATTCATCTTCCGGGTTATATGTCTAAAACTACGATTCTCAGTGCGGTAAGCCGCCTAGAGACTTGTGATTTGTCTTTCTATGCAGGATAGTTAAAGGCAACTATTTGAGACTAAGGAAAATGAATGACCCGGGGAAATATAAAGGAGACAACTTCAATGGACTTCAGCATTCAATGCATGCACGATGGCACGGCAAAGTTAAAGTGTTGGTCCTACTCTATTACAAGACTCATTGAGTCCAAAAGGGTGGAGCATTGTTTAGTAAGCCGCTTGTAGAGTTACGATGCTTGCTGAGTTGAAGTCTCCGGCTCATCCTTCTCCTCTCCTCCGGCTGTTCCCAAGACCTGGAAGGTTGACGACTTCCAGTCAATGCCGCTCAGAGCTTCAAATTGAGCTTCCTCGTCAATTAACCCGTCCGGGTCAATTTCCGGGGCAAATGTGTGCTTACGAGTCGGCGGGATTAAGTTGATGGCTTCGTAGCGCGGAGTGGGGATCCTCTGATTTTCTGCATTGTAACCCGGGTGGTACTTAGTCAGATCCGTATCATTGCCAATCAGAGTGGCCACCGGGCGTACGGTCTTCACGCAGGCTGCAAAGTCCCTTTGATCGAAGGGGGTGCCGTCTTCCTTCAAACTGGGGTAGCCCAGAGTGATGTCCGCCGGGTCTAACTCTGGAAGGAACGCCTTGGCCCGGCTCAGAGCGGCGATAGCTCCGGCTCTTGCCGAGGCCCGCCGCAGCTCTTGGACACGTTGGGGAAGAACGGCAAGCCGGCAAAGAACTTCCGCCAGATGAGTCGGCACCTCGTTGGATAGGGCTACCACGGCCAAGGCGCGCTGTGACCCGGTGTAAAGTTGCTCCACCAGGGTGTACACGGCCTTCAGCTTGGTTACCACGCTTTGGTTGAGGTTGGCGCTTCTGGGACCTGTGTAACAGAGTAAGATGAGCCGCCGGCAATGATGGGTTATGAGACATAAATTTTTTTAAACTGGATGAAAGCCGGTGGATGACTTACCGAAGATTGCGGCAACCATCTGGGACACTTGGCACTTTAAGCCGGAGAGTTCGGCGGTTTTCTCTGACAGAGCCTTCTCCGCCTGTTCGGCCCGGTTCACCAGAGTAGCCTTCTCTTCGGCCCAGGCTCTCTGTTCAGCGTCAAAGTCCGTCTTCAGCTTTTGTTGCGCAGCAATACTGGACACAAATTTGGCATTGGCCTTCCGGGTCTCAGTTTCTTGCCTCTTTAGGCGGGTCTTCAGATCGGAGATGTCAGCTTCAAGCTTCTTGCAAGCAGCCTGCATAATTTCCGGGTTATAGGATGAACAGTTATTATACAATTTTCAAAGTCCCAAGCACTTTCCAAGCAAAGACACTTGGCACTTGGGGGCTAATGCATATCGAACGTTTCTATCTACAATTTGCCGGTTCAAGTGATTAAGCCGGAACTTAAGTCTACAACATATTCTATCATAAGTCGTAGACTTGGGGGCTAGAGCATGGTAAGAATAACAAGATAACTATACAGTAAGCAAGAAGAAAGAAGAGTTGTACCTCAGACTTCTGCTGAATCTGGTTCACCATGCCGATCTCTGCATCCCGGCTCTTGTGCACTTGGCTGACATAGCCGGAGACGATCTCTCTGATGTTCAGGTTGGTGTAGTCGGTGAGGTCCAGATTAACCCGGCGGGGCTGTAGCAACTCCCCCTTGGCGGAGCACTTGGCCAGCGCAGTAGGTCTCCCCGGCTCAACAAATTCCGTCCGGGTGATTACCACATCCGGGTCATCTGCTGGTTGAGCCGAGCTGGAGGCCTCCGGGTTAGCAGAAGCTTCTGCTATTGGCTTGTCGGTTGGAGCAGTGGCTTCAGGCGCAGAGGCAGCTGGCGGGTCTTGAGCGGCTACTTCCGGTTCAGGCAAGTCCGGCTCTTCGACCGGCTTGTTCTTCTTCGCCCTTTTGTTGAGTTTTTCCTGGGCACTGAAAAGACAAAAAGGTTAAGTACGAAAGTGTAAGTAAAGACAAGTACAACATGAGATGATCATCATTACCCGGGCACGGTCTTGAAAGCCAGCAGGTTCGACTGCATAGAGTCGCCAGAAGAGGGGGAAGTTTCCTGATAATTTGAGTCAGAAGAGTTGAGCGGTTGACGTATAACACCCGCGAAAGGATGAAAAGGGCACAAGTTTGAGATCACCTCGGTCCGGCGTTTCCTCGACGCGTCAGGTAAGCCGGAAGAGAGGTCAGCGTCCTTGTTGGTCCGGGTGTGCCGCCGGCTCTCATGACTCTGTCGCTTCAAAAGAAATTGAGGATCTTGATAAGCTAAAGGATGTGAAAATCTTACTTTTCGGGTTACCCTTCGGACTTTCAGCCTTGGCAAGGGCTCCGAGTCGGAGGAAAGTGACATTACCTCTTCAACCACCGGGTTACTTGCTCCGGTGTCATCCTGTTGATGAACAGTGTTGATAAGGCGGACAGAAATAAACAATAAACATAACAAAGAGCTTACAGGTTCAGGGGTTACCTCTGACTCGGAGCTGTCGCTTAGTTGCATCAGCTCTGAAGCAGTAGGCCTACTTCCCTTCTTACGGGGAGCGGCTCTCTTGGCGGCTTTCTTCGCCTTCCTGGCCTTCTTGGCCGCCTCATGGTCATATTTGACCTTCCAGAATTTGTCATCAGCCTGAAAAAATACAATGATGATTTCTTAAAGATTCAGATGAAAGTTATCTACAGAAGAAGATAAAATGTTCAGATCAGCGGCTTACTGCTGGGCTGGATTGGTCTTGCAGAAGGGGGCTAACCCGGTCCTCCCGCAGTGTGCCAAGCTCTCATTTAAAAGGGCCTTGGTCATGTCTTCAGCAACGTCTTCAGGAAGATCGTTGCGGCTGTGTCGCAGGGGGTCATCTTTTCGGCATGTATATTCACACATTAAGCCGGTGCGGCGGCTCAACGGAATCACCCGCCACGAGATCCAGACCCGGACCAGATCAATTCCGTTGAGACCATTGCCCAGGAGAGCCTTGATCTTGTTGATGGTGGGGAGCAGAGGTTGGCGCTCCGCCTGAGTTAACTTGTCAGACAGAGGGTGAGTCGGCTCCAGACGTGAAGGGTGAAAGCCGGGCAGCGGGCTCTCGTCAGCCGGCGACGTGTCTTGGCAATAGAACCACGTCTGGTTCCAGTCCTTTGGGTGGCTTGGCGGCTCGGCATAAGGGAAAAGGCAGTCCCTCCGTCGCTGGATGGAGATGCCACCAAGTTCCAAGCTTGGCCCGTTGGCGCACTCGTTCTGACAGTTCAGGTAGAAGAGCTCTCTGAAGAGCAGCAGGCTGGGTTCTTCTCCAAGGTAGACCTCGCAGAACACTTGGAAATTGCATATGTTGGACACCGAGTTGGGTCCTATATCTTGTGGCCGCAGGTCAAAGAAATTCAATACATCCCTGAAGAACTTTGAGCGGGGCGGTGCGAAGCCCCGGCTCATGTGATCCGCAAAAATAACTACCTCCCCATCCTTTGGCTGTGGTCTCTCCTCTGACGGGTCAGGGGCACGGTAGGGCATGACGTCCTTCTTAGGCAGGTAACCTGACTTGACAAAATCTGCTAAAGTCTCGTCGGTGACATTGGACCTCATCCAATTGCAAGTGATGGATGCTTTAGGAGCTTTGGGAGGCATGGTGAAAGTCGGTAGCCTATGATAAAAGGAAACGTCCGGTTTAATTATAAGCCGGAGTAAATTTACAGTTCAATGTGAAAGTGGCGGATTATGGAGGGGACTAATGATATATGTCTAAGTGCATCGGGTTATCTAAGCCGCTGGTGTGCTTGAGAGTAATTCAAATCGTCTACAGCCTTGTTGTAAGTGAGCCGGAAAATTTTACAGCGCGTGGTTTCCTTTGAGCCGGAAGGTTCTGCGGCGCGTGATTTCTTTAAACCAGAAATATAAACCGCCATGACTCAACGAGTGCATTTTTTTTACAAAGTATGGTGAAAACAGGTTTCACACATTGCAGTAAATAATTTGGATCAAAATGGTCGGTCAAAAGGAAAGTTCCTAGACCTAAACACAGACGCAGGGGAAGTTCTTGGGCTCGAACGAGGCCTTTATGCAGTAAAAAGAGGTCTACTTGCATTTGAAATGAGTACTAAACAGCCGCCGCATTGGTTCTATACTATCCTAAGATCAAGAAGAGGCAGTAAAAATCAAATATACCGAGGGCCGCGAAGAATGGCGAAGAACATGGGAAGAACAGGAAGAAGCTCCACGGCGGATCTGTTCTACGGGGCCGCAAGAACTTACAGGGGCTGGTGAGTCGCGGAGGTCGCTGCCGTTCTCTGGACACAACAGGTTGATGCAGCGGCCGGAGTCGGTGAGGACGAGAAGACCCGCGGCGGCGACGGCAACAGAGCTCGAGCGGAAGAACAGTGGTGCGAGGAGGAAGACGGGTGGCTGAAGGCCCGTCGGGCCGGACTATTTATAAGGGCAAGCTCATAAGTGGGCGCGAAAAACGAGGAGGCCACGGCGCGGTTATCTCGCCCGAGAGGCGCCTCAATTTTCGGGATAGCAGTAAAGATAAGATCCGTTGCGGATCCGGTGGAGTAAAAAATGGACTTAATGGAAGATGACGTCACGGCGGATCACCCGGAGTCCGGAGGATGACGTCACGCCGGGTTATGGCCTTCACACAATTGTAAGCCGGAGGTTTTTTGTAAAAAGAATTGAAGATTGACATGAGCCGGCTCAAATCAATCTGGGGCCTAATGTTGAGGATATAGACCTTAGAGTCACCCGCTAGAAGGGGCCGGGTTACTCATAATGGTCATCGCCAGAAGCCCGGCGGCAAGCTTGAAGACACTGGGCCAAAGATGGGCTTAAGACCCGGATATGGCTTAAGGCCCGTAGTTACAACCATCATTATGGTAGAACTTGTAGTGTAAGGCAAGAATAGTTGAGAGTCCGAGCCGGACACTCTTATGAGCCGGCCGGGACTCTGAGAGCCGCTGGGCGTCGACCTCTCTATATAAAGGGACGACCCGGCAGCGGTTTAGGGACAAGAAAGATCTCATCGAGAGCCAAGCATAGCAGTTAAGCTCCCTGGTCATCGAAACCCTAATCAATACCACCTCAACTGGACGTAGGCTTTACCTTCACCGTAAGGGGCCGAACCAGTATAAACCCTCGTGTTCCTTGTCCCGTTAACCCCTTCAAGCTTCCTAGCGGCGATGGCTCCACGACTAAGTCCTAGCTTGAGGACATCTGCCGTGACAATTCCACGACAAAAACCATCTAAAATTGTTGTAAACATGTCATGAATACTTCATAAATTATAGATATGTTGGAGACGTATCAGGATGATCAGGTAAAGCATTAAGAAATTGGACAAGCCTCCCCCAAGCTTGTGGGAAACTCTCTTCTTGAATTTGCATGAAGTTAAATATTTCCTATAAGTCAGCTAGTTTCTTATGAGCAGGAAAATATTTTTTAGAGAAATAGTAAATCATATTCTGGGGACTAAGCACACAACTAGGAGCAAGAGTATTGTACCAAGCCTTAGCATCACCCTTTAATGAGAACGGAAATAATTTGAGAATATGATAGTAGCAATAATTTTCATCATGAGCAAATTGGGTGGCTATATCATTCCGCTTAGTAAGATGTGTCACAACAGTTTCAGTTTCATAACCATGGAAAGGATCAGATTCAAGCAAAGTAATCAACTCTGGATCGACAGAGAATCATAATCCTTGTCATCAACAAATATAGGTGAACTAACAAACTTAGGATCATATTTAATTCTAGCATTCAAAGATTTTTCTTTCAGTTTGCATAATAATTTCTTTAGATCATCCCTATTGTTGCAAGCAAGAAAGTCTCTAGTTGTCTCCTCATCCATAACATAACCTTCCGGTATCTTAGGCAATTCATATATATGAGACCTAGATCTAATAGGTGTTTCAAGATTTTGGTTTCAAGCTCTTCATCAGTTTCAGTAATTTCATCAGTTTCAACATTCTCAAAAGCTTTAGTTCTAGCAAGTTGTTCATCAAGAAATTCACCTAGTGGCACATTATCATCAAGCAAGTTACTAGCATCATCATGAGTATCATTCATAGCAGAAGTAGCATCATCAATAACTTGCGACATATCAGGATTAATATCATGTGGTGTGTCGCGGGAAACCACGACCACCTATGGGACCAAGAGGTCCCTTGCTGGTTCGGCAGGGGCGACGCGTTGCACAAAGAGGAGACGAGCGTGGGGAAGCATGGCAGAGATAAAATAGGCAGTTTTACCAAGGTTCGGGCCGCTGTGAGGCATAAAACCCTACTCCTGCTTTGGTGGATTGATGGTGGTGAAGCGTAGTATGCTCGCCCGGCAAGGGTTGCCTCAGGGCGATGGTGACTACGCGCGTATGGGGGTGTGAGTTATCCAACCTTCTAACCCTTTCTACGGTGCCATGGGCCTCCTTTTATAGATCAAGGGGTTACCACAATGGCAAAGTAGTCATTATGCACTGATAAGATAGCAAACAGTGTTATGATACCTAACTCTACGGGCTGACAGGGCGCATTAAATGCACCGCTCAACGTCACATCATTGGTTGCCCGGCAAGGCTTGCCGGGCCGTCTTGCCAGCTTCGCGCCTGCTCGCTTGACACATTGCAGGACGTGTGTCATCTGTGGGTTTCTCCTGTAGGGAGTGGCTACCATGTGGCGAATGGCTGCCACTTAGTCATTCTGTGGCTTGACACCGCACTGATCGATGACGTGGGTCGTGGTGGAGTGGTTGATGAGGTGGTTTTTGCCTCCGTGAGCCCCGGCAGGCCCTGCCGGGACGCCCTGGCCATCCGCTTCTAAGTGTGGCCTCGCCCCTTGCCGGGCTTGCCTGCCCGGCAAGGGAGGCCTTTCTCTTGATGATACCCTGCTTCTCTGGCTTGGTCTTGGTCCCTCTGATATGCATGTTGGTCCTTCGAATCTCTTGGTCTCTTGTACATTGACTTGGGTTGGTGCTTCGATCTTGTTCCCGTGCATGTGCACAGTCTGGGCAACACACCCAGGGTTTGTTGCACCGACAGAAGCCCCCGGGCCTGCCCCGAACGCGCTGCCGAGCTTCGTAGGGGTAGGGCCTAATAAGTGCACAGGCGAGATTGCTGAAGAGGCTGGTCTCTTGAGGTCTTCTTTGCCTCTTCATTAGTCTTGATTCCGGGCCAGATTCCGGTTTCTCCGTGCGTCTTGTAAAGCCAATAGTGGTGGGGCCGCTCCAGTAATGGCCCGTGAATGACTTTAACACATGGGGTAGAAACTACAAATTCACTCTTCCCACCATGCCCTTATCCTTAGCCACGTATGCTGCATGCATCACGAGGGGTAGTTAACGGAGGGGCGTGGCACGGGAGAGCATCGGGTGAGGGCCCGGTCATCTTGAATTGGCGGAAGAGGACGATGATCGCCCGTTGAGGCAACCGCTCCCCTCCCCGGCCTGCCAATAAAAGGGATGGCCAGAGGAGGGTGGAGTCACTCATCCTCACATTCTTCCACTTTTGTCTTTTGCTTCTCGTTAGATATGTTGGAGGAGGGAGCCTCGGGCCAGCCCTCGGGCTCTTGGTTGGGGCAAGTGTTGCTAAATGGGGGTGCTGGCGCTTGGGGAGTGAGCCTGGTCCTTCTTGTGGCGAATCTCTTGGTTCCTTCGAGGCTCGACCCGGGGGGGGCTGGAGTTCATTGGTAATCCCAGCATTGCCCCTCCCGGATGTCTTGGGGCTGATGTCGATGAGAGGCGCGCCTTCCTGCACACTAGGGTGGGGAGCGGTGCGCCGCAAGCCCCCCGGCCATCTTGGTCGCTTGCCGTCTCCCCGGGGAAGGTGCCAGACCAGGGTCTCGGCCTTCCCTTGGAACGGTGTTGATGAAGATGAAGCCAAGGGAGAAGGAGAAGATGGGAGGCAGGCAGTCCATTGGGAGCACGGCTGCATCGAAGCGTTCGTCTCGTACAGGCGACCTGCTGCCCGTCTGTCTGGCTCTTCCCCCTTTTCCCGGCGCTATCATCACCGTTTCTTCTGGCTGCCGGGAAAAGGTTGGTCCCCCTGGTGCTTCCGCTTCCCCCAGGGGTCTTCTCGCTAGGCCCCGGTGTCCTCCTCTGCCGGTGCCTGTGTTGGAGCCCCCCGTTTAGCCCCGGAGGCAGTGACCAGGGGGTCGTCGAGGTGCTATGCACGTCTTCCTCCTTCGCAGCCTCGCCACTCTCAATCATGTCAGGCTGCGCTCGTCAGTTCCTGGCAAGGATCAGGGTGGCGTTGTGCCGGCACATCGCCCATCCCCTTCTCTTCCTACCACTACCTGGGACAAGAGGGACAGGGAGAGGAGTTCACGGAGGACTTATCTTTTTTTAATCTTAAACCTGTAAGCACTTGCCAAATTTTAATTCAAATAATGTAACCTCTCAGGTCCATGTTTGTGCTCTGTAATGCTTGTACTTGTACCAGCATATTAATGAAAAAGATGAGCCTTGCCGGGAACCCGTGCATGTGTATGTCCATGCAGGGGTGAGATACCTTTTTAATGTAAATAAACGAGTTTTCCCCGACAGGCTATCCTGTCGGCACCCTTTTTGTGTGTCGGAGAGTTGCGTCTACCGGGAAACAGACAAAGGGACCAGCCCGCCGCCAACTTCTCTTTACCAAAGGCCACTGCGACCATCTTGACCGAAGCAACGTTCGAGTCATGGATGGGAGCACCTAAGTTCAAAAGAGTGGCGAAGCCTTATTATGCACAAGTTATAGTTGTACAGAACACTAATGGACAGGAGGTAAAACTTATCTGTCTGGCTTGCCGGGGATCGCAGTGCCAGGCAATCTCCTCAACTTCTTATCGAAGCCAAGTTCACGGCAGGAATCTGCAGCTTCATGCAGATGAGAATGAATGCAGGATGCGATCCTATCTATATGCATATGCAAATGCCCATGAAATGCTTATGCAGTGATCTTGGAATGCTCATGCATGCATGCAATCTTGGTCGCCCCCCCTCCCCGCCCCACAGTGCTTCTTTATTTTATCTTGCACGGGGTCATCGCCCCGGCTTTGTACAAGGGGTTACATGCAGCTGAGGCAAGGCCTATACAAAAGGGTGGTTGTCGGGCAGCGCCCGACAGCCGCGCCTTATGGGTAGAACTTGCGGAGATGCTCAATATTCCATGAGTTTTGCAACTGAGTGCCATCTCCGGTCTCCAGATGGAATGTGCCAGGTCTGGTGAATCGTACAACCCGGTAAGGGCCTTCCCACTTTGGTGACAACTTGTTTGTACCCTTGGCGGACTGAACACGCCTAAGGACAAGGTCACCTTCCTCAAAACACCGGGCGTGAATCATGCGGCTATGATAGCGACGCAGGGCTTGCTCGTAGCATGCAACACGCGTAGCAGCCCGGAGACGGTTCTCCTCGAGTAGCACAACATCGTCACGCCGGTGCTGATCTTGCGCTACTTCATCGTAGGCAAGCACTCAAGGCGACCCGTAAATGAGTTCCGTGGGTATAACTGCTTCTGCATCGTAGATCAGGGAGAAGGGAGTCTGCACGGTAGCTGAGTTTGATGTCGTTCTGAGGGACCAGAGAACTACCAGCAGCTCCTCGATCCACCACCTGCCGTGCTTCTGTAGCGTATCAAAAGTTCTTGTCTTGAGTCCACACAGCACTTCAGCATTCGTCCTCTTAGCTTGTCCATTGCTCCGGGGGTGTGCCGCAGAGGAAAATGAGATCTTGCATCCGAGGGCATGAACATATTCCATGAAGGCGCAGCTCGTGAACTGGGTGCGGTTGTGGGTAATGATCCTTGCCTGAACTCCAAAACGACACACCAGATCTTTCAAGAACTTGATAGCTGACTGAGCAGTCACCTTTCTCACGGTAGACACTTCCGGCCACTTTGTAAGCTTGTCAATAGCAACGAACAAGAATTCAAAGCCCCCGATCGCTCGGGGGAAGGGGCCGAGGATATCGAGCCCGCGGACCGAAAATGGCCATGATAGAGGGATTGTTTGAAGGGCTTGGCAGGCAGGTGTATTTTATTGGAATGGAACTGGCAGGCTTCACATTTTGTGACTAGCTCGACTGCATCTTGGAGGGCTGTGGGCCAATCGAATCCTTGCCGGAATGCTTTCCCAACTAATGCCCTTGATCCAATGTGGGAGCCGCACATTCCTTTGCGAATCTCAGCCAGCAGTTCCTTTCCTTCTTCCCGGCAGACACACTTCAATTTCGCACTGTTGGGCCTCCTTCTGTACAGAGTGTCATCAACAAACGGGTACATACTGGCCCTTCGGGCTAATCTCTCAGCTTCATCTTGGTCGCCGGGAAGCACTACAAAAAAAACGACACAACTGTGATGATACGTGTTTGTCACAGTAGGTCACGTTTTCTGTCATGCATGTACATCCATGACTATTTTATGACAGAATCAAGATAGTCATACCTGTGTTGTCGTAGAACTGTTCCATGACATTACCAAAATTATCATCACGGAAGTGTCCACTTCCATGATGATAAATCACGGTCATAGAAGTGCTTTCGTCAAGGGTGACCAATACGTGGCATCCACCATAACGGGTCGCCGTTAAGCTATCGGGTTCGGTTTTGGATCCAATAACCCATTAACAGCCCGGACCAATGAGGATTTTCCACGTGTAAAATTGTCATTGGCCGGAGGAAACATGTGTTGGCTCACAGTTGGGACAGATGTCATCCATTCATTGGACAGGAGGCGCCTACGATACGTCGACATGTGGCACGGACCAACAAAGGCGCATATTGGTTAAAAAGGCTGGCCCAGTCAAATGCCCGTAGTACTTACTCAGGTACTAGTGGGCCAACCCAATAACGACCCATTTAACAAGGCCCATTTATGGCCCGAAGCAAGATCTGGCCCGTTAATTGTTTGCCGAATATTTGGGCCCAATTACGGCCCAGTGACTTTCGGCCTGTTAGAGGCCCGATGTAGACATGGCTCATTTCATCCCGGTGTGTCTTTCGGCCTGGGAATGGCCCGTGCTGCCCATGGGCCATATATGGTCTGATGCTACGTCCGGCCCACTAACGACCCGTGATAAAGGTGGCAACAGTTCAGCCCAACGTGACTCTGGGCCTATTAAAGGCCTGTCGTATAATTCGGCTCGTTGATGCCTGTACTAAGCTTTCGGCCTCTTAAAGGCCCATGATATCAGTGGGCCAACTCAGGCCCGAAATATGTTTCGGCCGGGTAACGGCCCGTCATATAACTGGGCCAAAAAAGGCCCGGTCTACCTTTCAGCCTGCTGAAGGCCCGTCGACGACTAGTGAAAATTGAGGCCCAAGATGAATTTCGGCCTACTAAAGGCCCATGGTTTCTTCTGGGGCGTAACAGGCCACCAGAACATTCAGCCTGTTAATGGCCCAATGCTACATGGGCAAAGCTAAGCGCTGGGTCCACAAAAGGCCCAACTAAAATTTAGGATGAATATAGGCCGGAGTAAGTTGTGGGCCTGGCGAAAAGTGTGAAGGCCCCAATGGCCATTCGGGCCCAAGAAAGATGTAGGCCGGCCCAATTGTGGCCCGCTAAAAACCAGGACTGTTAGAGGCGAATGTTTCGGCCCGGTCGACTACATCAGATTTTTTCCAGATAGCGAATGATGGCAGTAACTAGTAGGAATTAAGAACAAACCTACTCTATACAATAAACAAATTACAGCATAGTAACTTAGAATAAACCTACACTATACAATAAAGGATTTATGGTATATTACATCCACTGGGCATCAAAGTTCGCCACCAGTGATCATAAGAAGAACCAGATTACAAAAATTGGGCACCATTGCAGCGTAACAAAATAATACTGAACCGAGACCACTTCCAAGATAGTTCAAGAATGGTTAGCCTTGCGCGGGAACTGCCACGGAAGCTGCTGAGCAAGGCTGTGAGACCAGCCTAGCATGTCGGTTGTAGCTTCCAGGTGTAGCTGTTTAGCAATGAGGTTCTCATTGGTGTTCTCCGCAATCTTTCTTAAAGATAGGACTTCAAGTCAAAGTTGAGTTGCAGAATGCCTTTCTGCTAGAACTTGGCTGAAGAAGTCGAACTGATTCAGACAACGAATTCTGTGAGCTTGTCTGACTGCTAGTCTCAAGTAACTTGAACACTGCATCAAGACAAGACTTTGGGGTTGTCTCTCTATCTTCAAGATGTTTTGCCTTCTTTTCTGCAATATAGGTTGGGTTTGTGTCACAGCCTTCAGCAGACTTGTGCATGCCATCAGGCCTATCACCCTGAAACAAGCAGAGAGATGACAGGTTTTGCACGTGTATAAACAAAGATGATAACTGTGCTGTCAATTCCATCCAATTTCAACTTAGAAAATAAAGAGTAAGTTCAAAATATCAATGGCATAATTTGGCTTTGTTCATAATGCGGGGAGCTTCACCACACTACTGGATTACCATGTGAACATAACAAGCATAGATGAAGGGTAAAGACAATCATTGTATCTATTTTGGTTAATGTGCATGGCATGTTGTTCATATCATCAGCGACATCACTAAGACAAAATAGGAGATGACAAGGTGCAAACGTGGGCTGCTTCACCACACGCTGGATTATAGATCCACAAAAACAAGCATACATATAGGGAGTATTGAGTAATGTGCATGGTATGAATAAGTAATTTGGTTTTACAAGTAAAACTTGGAACTTACGGTTGTTGCGAACATGCATTTTGATAGACAGAGAAAACTAAACAATAGTAAACGATAGGGAGTATGAGAAAATTAAACAACAGTTGAGAATAAAGGCTTTAGAAGGACTGACTTATTACCACCGGCTTTATAATGCCCTTCTCCATGTCAAGGGAACGATAACTCAAGAATTTCAGCATAGAATCTTCTTCATAAGCATTGCATGTACTGTACATTTTGTAGAGAGTGATTATAGATATGATAATACTGGAAGGGATAGAGGATAATGTAGATAAGATGCAGATTGATGCTACATAATCAACTACCAATCCCTGGAAGTACAAGCGTTACAGGACAAAATGTACTGACAAGAGAAATGGGCTACACTTCTGCACTGGCATTGTTTATGTACTCAACGTTTTGGTAAGATTAAATATAGATCTGATATTTTTTAGTAAATGGTGGGCGAGGGAGTTATGATGCAGAATGCTACACAATGAACCAATCCCTCTTCCCATAATACAAGAGTGTTTTCAACACTGGTGTACTATACAAAATGTTCTTATATTATGGGACGGAGGGAGTAGCTGTTAATGTAAGTACAGCGATAGACGACGTTCAGTCCTTACAAGAGGACTGCAGAGCTAAACCTCTTCAAAAGCATTGGGTTGATTCTAAATTTATGTAAGAGTCCATACGGATCTTATAATGTCCACCAAATGGACGATAACGAGGCTAACATGTGTAGTGATGCTACATAATCAAACAGCTATGAAAGTAAGTATGGTCATATAGGGCAAGAGGTACTCACAAGAACAATGCAGTGTGCAGTATAGTTGCGAGATTCTGTGGTCCCTTGAGAATGAATGTTCTTCTGCTAACAGTTTTCGTACAAGTGAGACATTAAGGCAAATGCAGAAATGTAGTTCAAATTGTGATGTGATATCATAGACAGTACCTTACGCTGCAGACGAGACCAATGTGTAACAAGATTATTCCAGTCACTGTCTGATGAATGTAGCACCGGAGACTTTACAGAAATTTCGTTTAGAGGCTTGCCACCGAAGTGTGCTTGCCTCAGGTAGGAATGATACTTCATCAACGAGTGCTTGAAAAGTGCAACCAACCCTTGCTCGTCTTGACAATCCAATTTGGTCCTCGCTATTTAAAAGAATGAAATCTTGTGTCTTGTGTCAGTAGAAACATATGCAGTAATTACCATGAATAACATTAGTACATTACTTACGCGTAAGTTGCGGAGGAAGGCTGGAAATTGTTCTGTGTTTATGGTATAATCTTTCCATGAAGGAAAGATGTGCACAAAGTTCCTGACAACAATATAAGCTTCATCTTCTAAACTGGGAAGAAATGGAACAGGGGTCCTTTTTGCTGCAATTGGGGCTCTCTCTAGTTCGAAAAGGGATTTGGCAACAGGATTTGGTGTACTCTTTGCTGGAATGGGGGTTATGCATCGTAGAGCTGGTGCTATGTCAACTGGCATCATCATATTGTTTGCTGCTGTTGGGGTCTGCTGAGTTGGGGCATCAGAAATGACCAGTGTAGTAGGGCTAGAGTCTGCTAGAGTTGGGGTGTTTTGTGGGCCAGGTGATATTGCAACTACACCTAATGGGCTATTTGATTTATCAGGTGTCACTACCTTTTCCAAATACTTTGCTCGTGGTCCCCCGCGATCAGCAATCGGCCTCTTCCTTTTGAGCATCTGATACACAAGAACAACATTTGAATGGATAAATATGGTATGATGACAGATGGAATATGTACTGAAAATGGATAGGAAGGGCGTATTCACATACACGATGTGTAAACTAAGCTAATGGCAGTGCAACAAAGTAGAAACAATGCAAAGCATCAGTTTCAAGATATGTGTGACCAATATAACCTTGGAAAGTTAGAGCAAGCACCTTGATGGGTGAATAAGATAGGGCATCTGCTTCTGACTCCTCCACTAGGGAGCTACATTGACTTAGGTCTCCCTCTAGCTCAGAATCACCGTTAGGATCATATTCTGAACATGAATCTGTAGGTGGAGAGCGTTTGGATTGCATTGCATCCAGACTTGATTCCAGTCCCTTAATGCCAAGTTTGACAGCCATGGCCTTGTTCTGCTTTATTCTTTTCATGCGCGCAAGCTCATAATCATTATGAAGCTGTTCAGAATCTGAGATTCATGAAAACATAAAAAGTAGTCAGATTATCTATGGAATGCATTGCGGATTCAACTCAAAGAGTGTCTCCCTATAAACACCTACATATGCAAAGTTCACCCCCCAACCATGCTGACCAGACCACACATAGAAATACAAACCTCTTATGTCTCTATAACAGGCAGACACACATTTCAAAACTGAAGTAGGAACATTAGAATCATATCAAATTCGTATTTGAACAAATAAACTAAGGAATTATCACTGGCATAATGTTTAGCTTCAAGGGTGGAGCGCTGGTACTGCGACACAAAGCAAGTAGGCAGATTGTATTCCATGTAAAAGATTGTAGTCTATGTAAAAGCTGGAAATGACACTTTCTTTCTACACAATGCAATGCTCGTTGCCCACACATGATGGATGAGGTCACACATAGAAATACTATTCACTCATGTCTATGGTTCCAGTATTTTGAAACAGGGTGGTCCACCCTAAGAGAATATTGACAACAAATATGACAAGGCAAGCATAGATGTAGTGAATCAATCATTTACTTGTGAGCTTACTAGGACAGGTATGCAGAATTGTAACTGAGTAAGAGACCATCCAAAATCTGAATCAAGAAGTTTGTCTAGCACTTATTGTTTGCAACTAATCGACGTGAATAATTGGATATCATATTGAATGAGTAAGAAAGACAAGTAAAATTGTCAACAAACCTGGCCTGCAGTAGTAACCTGGGTCAATGTCACTACGACCAACAATCCAAAATGACTAGTGTCTGTTCCTAGGGCCGGAATTTTGAAACCCTGTGAACTTTATAGGTACTAAATATTACTGAAATACATCTGAACCATTAAGTGTAGGTAGCACTCAGCACACAACAAACCCTAATGACAGTCCTGCCTAATGAGTAATGAATCAATTAGAAAATGGGTGATGAGGAGTGGATGCCGAGTGTTGAGCACGTATCTCAGGATAAATCGGGTTGGCGTAGTGGATGCTGCACGCCTGAGCCCTAAATGGACTTTGAAGGTAGGCATGGCGGCGCGCCCGGGCAGTGATGACGTTGTTGGGCGAGCGGCTCCTGACCTCCTGTTAGTCTGGCGTCTCCTCCTAGAGTCATGTCTTCCGGGGACGGCAAGTCACCGGCGAGGCAGGCGGCTGGGGGCGAGTAGAGATCGGAAGTGCGCAGCAGAACAGATGGGAATCGGGGCCTACGCCGACCCAAAATCCCACGGTGGGTCACGGCCCACTGTGGGCACCCTGTAGAGATACAGACCCAAGCGGCGAACATGCATTTTCGAAACTAATTAGGAACATGTAGTTGACCAACTAAACGACTCTGTTTTAATAATATCAGATTTGTATTTGAACAACTAAGCTTGTTTAGCTTGATGGGTGGAGCAGTGCTATTATGACATGTATAGTGATCATAAAAGGGGGAAACCTAAGCATTTTTTGAGCAAAAGAGGGTTTCCCCTCCGATTTTGCCTACATCGATTTCGGCCGAGTCGAGTTTGTTTTGCCGCCCACCGTGTATGAATGGGGAAATGGAGGGAGAAACAGAGGTCTTTCGGATGAGCTTGAATCAAATGTGTTTTGCCGCCCATGTTTGGTGCCCACCGTGTCGGAATGGGCTCAGAGGTGGTCATTTCACGTCTAATTGAAGTTACTAACCTACCCCTATTGAGAGCAGTGGAAATCGGGCTGATGGATTGTCCGTGTAATGGGTAGACAGTAATTTCCATCTCCCGAAGACTTGGCTTCGGGCAGCCGACATGGGAGTGGACATTTTGCCTCTTCTTTCAATTTTTGGGACAATAAGCATCCATGTTTACCCTGGCAACTAAACTCAAATCCATTTTGTATTCCTATATTGAATCTTTATAAATCATTCTATGTGTTTTTATATATCGTCAAAAGAAGGACAAAGATGCATTCCACTATCATATATGAATATGATTTACAAATGCCGATACTCGAATTCAGAAGCTAGAATCCAGTTTCAGGTGAATTCGAATATTTGGAACACTTTATGTCCAACTCAAATGTCACACGCAGCATAATGTGTACTCCCATTTAGATATGTACACAAGCGATGTATCAAGATTCAAATACCGAATCAATCAACCAATAATGTACAAAACTAACAGACATATAAACACTTATAGAGTATATGGATCAATAATATCAACTAACATACATAAGCCAGGCCGCTGTACTTTTTTTTGCTAGAAGAGCATCCTTTTTTTAGCGAAGATAGTACAACATCTTGGCCCTTTCTGATGCGTGCCACTTATGGTCCATCTATACTACTATTATTGTTGAATGCACATTCAGCCCGATTGGCATATTTGTAGGTCTGGCACAGCAATCAAAATGAAATGTCTCCGAGTCTTATCAATTAATACAGACTTGTGCTCAAATAAAATTACAAACCAAAAAACAAAACAAAATTATTACATGATCTCTAAAACAAATGGTTTGATCGATTACATGAACAAACAACACAAAGGTTATTCAATGATGGAAAGAACATTTCACCTATGATTTACCAAGTAGGAATTTAATTTCCTTTTTTCCTTCAGGACCTTAACAATGCAGTCAGTCTCAGCTTGCTTCATTTTGAAATCCACCAAATATTTAATGGTTGTCTTGAGTACTGCTTGTGATTGTGCTGTTTGCTTCCTCAACATGTCAACTTCATCTCTAAGTGCAGAAGCAGAATCTCTTTCTACCACTAGTTTAGCCTCTAGAGCATGAACAGTTGGCAATTCATGATGCACGATTGGGCCGGTGCCACTTTGTGGGATGATACGACGTCCATGGGGACCTCGCTCTTTGATCTTGGGCTAACCTGTTTTTCCATTAAAGTTCCGATTGGATTCCAAAAAGTTGAAGTTAGCAAAACATCTAAACTGGGAGTTATAACAGCAAACCAGTTAAACAAACAAGGAAATAAAGAGTTTCAATTGGATGCTAAAAAGTAGTTATTAACATCATTGTAACCGGTTGTTGCAACAGCAAAGCAGTTAAACAAACAAGTTTTGCAAAAGGTACCTATTGTGGCATTGGAGTTTCTCTTGGATCCTAAAAAGTTGAGTAGCCAGTAACGTGATTAGAGCAACCGGTTGCAGCAGCAAAGCAGTTAAACAAACAAGTTTTGCAAAAGGAACATGTTGTGGCATTGGAGTTTCTCTTGGATCCTGCAAAGTTGAGTACTCAGTAACTTGATTAGAGCAACAAGTTACAGCAGCAAACCTGTTACACAAATATATTTTTGAAAATGTACCTGTTGTGCAATTGGACTTCCAATTGGATCTTGAAAACTTGAAGTTGTTAAGATGATTACAGCAACAAGTTACAACAACAAACTAGGTAAACAAGGAAGTTTCTGAAAACATACCTGTTGTGCCAACGGAGTTTCAGTTGGATCCTACAAACTTGAATGTTAGCAATCAATAAATAAAGTTTTGCAAGACCCATAAGAAACTAACATCAAACTAGTAAAACTAACCAGTTTTGGCAACGTATTTAATTACACATGAACTAGTAAAACTAACAAGTTCTTGGCAACGTATTAAAGTAACAAGTCGATACCGTTTACCAGCAACACAGACATCTGTAAATTTCTTTGATGTAAGCAAAATGATTCCAAAACAGATATAACTTAAAAAGACGGTGTCCCTCATATAAACTTGACAGTTGTCTATCTATGAACATGCAAACATTACTAGTGCTACAAGTGATAACAACAAACCATTTAAACAAACAGGGTATCAGAACGTAAATTACACGTGAATTCTGCTGCACCCTAGAGGTACATATGACCAGCTATCTACGTGCTTAAGTAGTTATTTAAGTTCAGGAAAACAGGTAATTCTTAATAGTAAGTATCAAAAACATAGATAGGCGCAGTCTATAATAGGATTAACAGGCTATGGCATTATGTAATCAGTAGCAAACTAAATTAAGCCAAGCAACGTAATTGAACAATTTTGCAATAAGTGGCTAACTAAAATTCCGAGAAGCAGGTAACTGAACTTACGCTAGCTCTTTGTACAGGCACACTGCAACTTCTTTTTCGCTTACAAGGTTCTACGAAGGAGTCCATGGCATCAATTGCTTGGATACGCAGTCCCAATACTTCTTTCTTTCCACACTGCCTTGGTAAGTCGAATGGTTAATCGGGTAAGATGGTGCGTCCTTGATATGTTATATGAGGACGTGTAGTCAAACTAGTTGTAGCCACACACATCACACTGGCTTTTACTGTATATTTCATGCGATTACATTTGGCATATCGAGATCTAAGCAATCTACAATAGGATGAAAGACTGGCATCCTTCACATTATTGGCGAACTCAGTTCATAGAAACAAGCAATTCAACCATTCTGTGGGTAAATCAAAAGCGCCACTGGAATATTTTTCACTACCCCAATCATACACGCAAAAAGGGGCGACGCCACCGCAGGGGCTGGTATGGGCGGCCGCCTGGGGTGGCTGGAAAGTGTGCACCTAGTTTGAGTCATCTAGGTTGGCCCAGGCTAGTTATGTTCGTCCCAACGCACGAGCAGGCAATGTAAAAAATGAAGAAAAATGTTTCAATTTGGATGGGCCAATAACGTAAGTGCAAGGCAGGCCCTATAGCAGGCTCGCGGCCCAAACGAGCGCCTCCCATATCGATCGACAGCAGGAAAAATCCCAATTCGTTCCCTCCAACCTCCAGTCTGGTTCGCTCCTAACCTAGCCGCCGCTGGACAGACCAGCACAGCACTTCCTCGCGCCCTCGTTGGAGGGCGGTCGCCGAGCTTCAAGCGAATGGAAGGACAAGAAGATGAAGATCCAGCCCTGGGTGTAGCCTGCATGGGAGGCAGCGGCGGCAGCACGGGCATGGCATCGAGCTTGCGCAAACGGACAGTCGCAGCTTGCAAGAGCAGCATGCGCAACGAGCAGGTACATCACATCCCTGATTATATCTAATTCAACTGTTCAATTTCTGGCCAATAGTTAAACCTGACGGTGTTGTGAAACTGCTTGTATGTAGGGAATCTATGAGAAAATGAAACCAATTTCTGCTTATTTTATAACTCCCCCAATCAATACTGAACTGACTGAATCTGATGTATCTAATCAAGTTTCCGGTGCAAACATACAAGCTCATGTTGTTCTTGAGCCTGAAGTGTCTAATGAACAGACTGCTAATGAAGGATTTGATGCAAACATTTTACATGCTCCTGGTGATGAACATATAGTGTCTAATGAGGGATCTAATGCAAGCATTTTGCAAGCTCCCATTGAAGGATTTAGTGTCTAATGATGATCTGCTATGTTGAGAGAGACATAGAGATTTGCAGGCATTGATGACAAGCAAATTATAGTACATTTTCATGGCTTCAGGAAACGTCGAGGCCATCTACCAGAAAGTCCCCGTATCATGACAACGTAGCATAAATACTTTTCTAATCTGTTGTTTGAAACTATTGGCATACTTGTGCAGGATAGATATATTGATATGCAGTTTGCGCACTGGTTATAGGTGCAATTACACTTCGATATTTTCAGCCAGAGAACGAATAATTCAAGCAGGTACAGACCATGTTAGTAGTCCTTCTACACCATGTTGCATTTTGTGTTTTTTGGTGCTTGCATCATTTAGTGTTTTATAATCTGAACTACTTTGGATCATTAGCTGGTTTTCAAAGTGCATGTAGCTTCACATTTCTCAAGTTATGTTGATTTCCGGACTGCAAGTGCCTTCATATTTTTTAAGTTAAATGTTTGCCCCTGGTAACTTGAATTCGTGGATCCGCCACTGCACACAAATCATACACGCAGGCCAGTACGAATTAAATGAAATGCAGGGACTTACGCTAGCTCGTTATACAGGCTCACTGTAGCTCTGCTTGCGCTTGGGATGTTCCATGTACAAGGCCATGTTACCACTTGCTTAGATGTGCAGGCCTTGTGCTCCTTGCATCCCCCTCTGCATTTTTGACACGGTGAATGGTTGATCAAATAAGAGGAATTCACCTTGCTGTTGTACCGGAGGACAGATACTTACAAGGTTATACGGGTGTGCAGGATGTGTACCAGATCCCGTAGCGCCATCATGCTTCGCTAAAAAATGGTTTTGCTTGTTTCAGATGATATCTCCAGAAGAAACAAGATTTAAAGTCTGAGTTGCATAGGCCTGTAAGCTAAGAGAGCAGTGAAAGGATATACAAACATCGTCGGAACAGTGCACAAGGGAGTGATGTGTGGATACCTAGTTTGGGCCAGCGTTTGGGCATGCTCGCCTAGCTAGAGTGCGGGTCACTTCACAGCCGTTGCACTGGCATTGGCTGGCCGCGCACGGATGCAGATCTAGAGTGCTAGCGGAGCGCTACGATGCGGTGGACGAGATCATTGGTGAAGCCCCAATGGCCTCGGGGGGCGGAGGTGCGAGGATGTGCTCGGTGAAGTAGCCCCGATGAGGTGGGGGACAGCGTTGGTGAAGCGCACCTGATGCGGTGGAAGTCGGTGTCTGTGAGGCACGTCGGTTGCGGCGGCCGACGTTGTCGGTGGACCACCCGGTGCGGTGGACGAGGGCGTAGATGAGGTAGCTCCGGTGTGGTGGTGAAGCGCGACCGTCGTCTTCGTCGTCGTCCGGCACAGAGGTGGGGAAAGAGATGAGACGAGGGGCGATTCAAACTTTGCTTGGGTTGGCGGCGAATTAGGGATTTGAGCAATCTAGGCGCGGAAGGGGACGGCGGAGAAGGGAGATTTTGCAGGGCTGGAATTGGGGCCGCCAGATATTTCAATCCGAAACGTGGAAGCGCGAACTTATTTTGTCGTCATTCTTTTTTTGGGGGGGAGCGGGGAGGGAGGGAGGGGGTGGGTGGCTGGGTGCTAAGCGTCCGTACGACACACGCGACCACCACGACACGACCCTGGTCTGCGTGGTGCTCCTACATTTGAGAATGCAAACGAATCTTCTTTCATTTGAAAACGAATCTATATGTATTACCATGCCTGTGTTTTCCTTGCAAATAATTAGTCATTCGAAAAAACATACTATAAATTATTTAATGAGTTATTTGAAAAAATCGAAACGGTATCCATGCTAACGTGGATTAGAGTGTGTGTCGCATAATTAGTTATTTGAATTAGAGTGTGTGTCACATAGCAGTCTCCAATTCTAACGTGGATTTCGCATTTCACGGTATCCACGCTACTTTTTTAATACAAATTCATATGTATATGATGAACACCATGGTAGTGAGAAAACTTTGGATGGATTCAAACATATGACTTACAAAATAGCACAACAATCGAGTCAATGTCAACTTTTCCAAACCTAATATGGCACGAATTCGAAATAATTACCTATATGCATGGTCCTCAGTTCAAATCTTACAATGTACACGGAATTGAAACATCGATATTAAGTATCGTACTATCTACATTCAAATGTTGTTTTTAGCCCCCTCCCCCTCGGACACACGCTACATACTTCATGTATCGGTCAATCTTCCTCTTCTAACCACCTTAGGAAGCTATCGATTTTCGACACACGTTTATTCTTTCTCTCCATGTTTCGATCTCTAACTCTCTCAACTACACAACCCCCTTTTTCCACTTTGGTACCAAATGTATTTACCTCACACACCCACCATTGCACCCCATGCCGAGCTCTCCCTCTCTCTCTCTTTCCCTCCCACCCTCTCTCGCTAGATACATGCATTGCCTATCTAGCCCCCCAACTTCTCGTGCACATGCACGCATGTTGTCTATCTAGGTCACTGCCTCGAGACTGTCTCACTCTTTCCTCCGCACGGCGGGCCACACTCGCTCAATCTAGCTCTCTTTATCTCAGTCTCGATTAACCTTGTTTTCTTTCGCACACAAATGATATATCTCCCTGTTCGGGCCTCGATCGACACACTCTGTACTCTCTCACGCAGATTGTCTATCTAGGTCAGTCCATCCAAGTCGCCCCCACTCTTTCGACCTCATGGCGGGCTACACACGCTCAATCTCTCTCTCTCTCCCTCTCTCGCTCACTCTCTCCCTCTCTCTCTCTCTTTGTATGTCTCGATTAACCTCGCTCTTTCTCGGACACAAACGATATATCTCCATGTTTGAGCCCAAATCGACATATTCATATTGTATACTCTCTCATGCACATTGTCTATCTAGGTCACTCTCTCCAACCAGTCTCACTCTTTCGATCGCACGATGACCCACACTCGCTCAATCTCCCTCCCTTTATACATGTAATCGAATGACCTTGCTTCCTCCAACGCACAAAATATATTTACATGTATGTGGCTGGATCATCTCTCAAGCTCTATCTTACAGCCCTCACCCTTCCCAGAAGCTCAATCTGACAATATCTCTCCAGAGCACATATATCTTTTCAATGAATGTCGGACCACACTCACTTTGTCTCTCTATCTATATGTCTCTCGATTGACCTCGCTTTCTCACGCCGTATCTTCCACACATTGAAGCTACCTCTCCATCCCTCGCAAAGCCGGAGCTAATTACATTGCGAGGGGGACTCCAACCTTGGATTAATTTGTGTAGGCATTTATTCCGGTGGGTTTAGATTATATTTTCGTAGCATTCGGCCCACAACTACTCCGAACACTGTTGCAACCCCCGCACCTCCCCAATTGATTTTCCTTTGGCTCGGGCATCGCTCTCTCGCACGTCCTTTCTCGCCTTCAACGTCGCACCATGGTATTATTGCAAAAAACTCTGTTGTTCTCTTTAATTATTACAAATAAGCTACAAAACTACACACCGATAGTCCACCTGGAATGGAACAAATTTCGACCCACAAATTAAAGTGCTACAAACTACACACCGAGGGGCCCACCTGTCATGAAACAAATTTGGACCCATATACAAATTAAAAAATAAAGGACGAGGATCGAACATGCGACTAGGGCCTTCAAGCTGCACGTCAATAGGCAACATACGCAGAACAGCAATGTTTGTTGTATCCCCCTTTGTTCATATAATGTTTTTATATTACCACATCCTATTTAATGGATAACATGTAATATTATTTCAAGTACATTAGTGGGACCGGCTCGTTAGCACGTAGTACTATTCGCCTTCACTTACTGGTGGGTTCCATGTGTGCTCTCTCTCTCTCCTCCCCTTCTGCATTTAGACGCACGGGCAAACACAAAGAACTCGCGGGCGATGTTGTCATTGACCATATCTGGACACGTTCACAAGTTATGGCACCAGTTTCACGTACTAGTAGTAATTGTCAATGTGTACGTGCAATGCATGTTAATTTGGAAGTATATTAAGTGCATGCAGATATTAAGTAGGATATTATTTGTGTGTTATTATGTGATTAGCACTATTTTTGGCACGAAATTAACTGCACGCTAAACGTGTTGAGCGCTCGACATTGAAGCAGTCTAGGTCGTTGGATGATAAGGAATACATGTGGCTTCACGACATTTTATATTTAATTTGATACGGCTCTAGCAGAGCATTCAATTGATTAAACCATAGATTTCAATCAGTCTGACTCCGACTTTACATTCATACGATGATCGATCTAAAATAAACGGAAATGATAAACGTTTGGATTTTAAGCATGGCAATCCAAACGATTTTCATGGCAAATTTAGATTACGCGGCGGCGGGGGCGTCTTGAAGTGGGAAGCGGCTCCTCTGTCGTGCTCTTTGTGTTGTCAGGCCACTGACCGACGGCGACGGCGGCGTCTTGCGCTGTTGTTGGCGTACTCCTGGACGTTGGCCCTAGCTTCAAGGAAGGCCACAATGTTTTGGACTTTGGTCTCCAGGAGCGAGTCAACTGGCGGGAGGAGGCGACTGGCGTTGGTGCAAGGAAGCGGTCGATGGTGGCCATCCATTCCTCTGAGGGGGGCACTAGCACCCGCGCGAGGACAGGAACTGGCAACGGCGCGGTGGAGACATTCGTGTGCACGAGCACCGGCACGGGCATGCACATCAGTGCATGCGCAGGTGCATGCGCTGGCAGGTGCACGGGCGCATGAAAGTCGGCGGGGACCTCGTGGAACCCCGTGGCGTCAAGATCGGCGACAATGTGCGGCTCCCAGCCCATCAATGCCACGGGGATGGGCGCTGGCGTAGTCGGGGCGACGGGAGCTGGAACGGGAGTGGGAACGGGCGCGGCGTCTACCCGCAAGACTGGTTCAAGCTCATCCCAAAGCGCCTTATGTTCTTGAGACTCCGGCTGGGTGTCTTCCTCGGGAAACTGGAAGACTAAGGGCAAACCATCGTGGTGCGTCATGGCGTACGGTTAGGTCAGGCTGGTTGGAGGTAGACAACAGGAGAATCGAAGAGGAAGAGAGAAGATTGTAGCGATACCGGGTAGTGCGGGGTTGATTTTAAACTGCGGTGCCGGCGACATTAAAAGTGGGAGCAGTTGGGACGAAGGTGGGCGGCTGACCCTGGTCAAAGGGCTCGCCTCCTGGTGAGCCTGAGTAGCGGTCTTCTCGCACTCCTCCTGTCAGCCGGCGCATCGGTCTGCTCGCACGCCTCCCGTTGACTCACACGCTTGCTCGAACGGTACCTGCCGACGAGAAGCGGGAGTCGTGGCGGCACGTAAACACCCACGGTTTCAATAAATACATTGGCTCTTCATTTGTGCAACTTCGCATAAGCAGCCTGTCTCAAATTGAACAAAAAATTTACATAGGAATATTTGTGCCATCTCACGTGGCCATGCTCAGTGTCATGAATTCCTGGTCACTTTTGGATTTTCTAAAATTTAAAATCCAGGATTCGAAACAATATCATAACCTGCATCATGCAATAAATTTTCAAGTGATACATCTTTCCTGTATTTCTTAAGAAAGGATTTGGTCAAACATTTTGCTTAGTTAGACTTCAGACAAGTTATATATGCAAAGTAACAGGATAATCCCTCCGTACCAGTGCATTGCCTGATATATTAATTCAAGTACTAGGCACGAACAAACGGGCTCAATTATGTGCTCATCCTGGTGTAGTACTACTATTACTACTAGGCAATGCAGTTGACGGGTGACCTTGGGTAGCGGCGACCGAGGGAATTGAACCGTGCTCCGCACGGTAGGTAACGTTGTCTAGTTACTAAAGCATCCCTCCATTGTTCATCGGTAGTCACTATGGACCGGGGACATGAGGGGAATTTCCTAGGGCTGGAATTCTGGCCGCCAGATATTTCGACTCGAAACGCGGAGGCTCGACTGGTTGGGGTTGGCTAATGTGCGTACCACGCACGCCACCAGAAGGACACGAGCCCGATTTTTTTGAGGATCAACACGAGCCCGGTTTTTTCTTTTTTTGAGGATCAACACGAGCCAAGGTCTGGCTGGTACGCCGTTGGGTCCTACCATTCGAGTATACGAAATGAATCTTTCAAATTGCCGAACGAATCTATGTGTATTACAATGCCCGTATTTTCCTTGCAAATAGTAATCTCAACGTGGTAATTGATTTATGACGAGTTCTTGAATTAGAGTGAGTTTGTGATATAGTGATCTCAACGTGGATTTCACATTTCATGGTATCCCTAGTAAGTTTTTCATTGCAAATTCAAATTTGAAAGATAAGGGTATGGTGGTGAGAAAACTTTGTATGTGTCAAGCATATGACCTCACACACACACACACGAACAGAACAACAATCCAATAAGTATAGTGCATCTATTTTTCCAAACCATGCATGTATGACACGAATTCAAAATACTCCTTCTGTTCCTAAATATTAGTCTTTTAGAGATTTCAACAAGTGACTACATACGGAGCAAAATGAGTGAATCTACACTCTAAAATATGTCTATATACATCCGTATGTGGCAGTCCATTTGAAATCTCTAAAAAGACTAATATTTAGGAACGAAGGGAGTAAAATGTAAGACATGCATGGTCCTCAATTCAATATTCAAAATGAACAGGAAACTGAAACATGAATATTAAGTCTAGTGCTACAGTACATGCAAATGTTGTGTTTAGGCGGAGCTATGTAGATTGTCGGGGGTTAACCCCTCGACCTTAGATAAAATTGTGAAGCTGTGGTTAGGATTGTTTAGATTATATTTGTCCCCACCCTCCCAAACACCGATTGGTTCTGCACCCCCTCCTCCCCGGGAGAATATCATGTGCCCCCACACCTTAGATGCTATATACTGATACGAGTTCCTTGGAGCTTGTAGATCTGAGATATAGGAGCTCACAGGATGTCTTAATATTTTTACAGGAAACCTTGATGAGTTTGAGAATTGCACACAATTTGTACAAAAACTACTCAGATGCCCTTGGATCCCATGTCCAATGACCTCGAAGCTCGCATCACCGTAGCATCTAAGATGAAGGAGGACATCATATTCTCCTGTATGTAAGAATATCATGTGCTACCACACCTTAGATGCTTTGGTGATACAAGCTCTTCGGAGCTGTTGGATTTGTGACCCAACAACTCCTCGGTGGTTCGAATGTTTTTTTGCAGAAAAGCCCCCAAAGAGTTCGGCCACTGCTTACAAGCACAAAGACTGCTCAGATGCCATTGGATCTCAGATCAAACGACCTCGAAGCTCGTATCACCGTAGCATCCAAGCTGCGAGAGCACCTGATGTTTTCTCGCACGGGAGAATATGAGGTGCCCCCGCACCGTAGATTCTATGGTGATACGAGTTCACGGAGATCTAACGGCTCACAGTAGGAGGTTTGAATGTTTTTGCAATATACGCCTGAGAGAGTTTGGGAATTGCGCAGAAAGTACAAGTACTACGCATGTGGCATCTGATCACAGATCATACGACCTAGATGCTCGTATCACCGTATCGGCTAATTAAGCTACGGGGAGCACCTAATATGAGCAACGGGGAGCCGTTGGATCCAAGATGCAGCGGCACACACGAGGCCTAAATGTTTTATTTGCAAAAAAACCTTGGAGAGTTTGGAAATTGCGCATAATTACAAAGACTACTCCCAAGCCATTGAATCTCAGTTCCAACGATGTAAAAACTCGTATCACCATAGCATCTAAGCTGCTGGGTGGATGTGATATTCTATGCCGCTGTCATTTTTGTTCGTAAACTTGCAAAATACGTGTAACTCGTGCCGTTACTTGTCTAACCGCGCAAAATGTTTGTTCAAAAAAACCATCCTACACTGAAATATCGGAACAACACACGGGGGTCCCACTTGTCATTGATCAAATTTGGACCTAAAACTAACAAATCTGAAAGACGAGATTCGAACTGGCAACCTGGACTACAAAGCATAAGTCGATAGCCTGAAACAACAACGGTTGTTGGCTTTGTCCCATAACTTGATTTTATACAGTATTATTACGTTGAGTAGAGTAGAGGGAGTGCCTCGTCAACACATGCATGACCGTTGACTCACTTACTGGTGGGTCCTAGATCTACGATCTCTCTCTCCTCTCCATCGTCTAACCTTTAGACGCACGGGCACACACGAAGAGCGGCGCTAGCTTGCCGTGGTGTTATTATAACTAAAAAACCTTGGAAAATAGAAGAATCGCCTAGAACAAGAGACGTTGTGGCTGGTCGAGACGGAGCTAACCACACCTATCCTCCGTGCCACGTTAGCATGATGAAGCTGTGTGGCTAGTGGGGTGTTTTCGACCGACTGGCTGGGTCCCGAGGTCGAACCATAGGTACTACGTCTGATACAGTATATTTTTACACGCACATTTTTCCTCCGTGCCGAGACGTGGCACACCCTACCACGCGGTTTCGGGGTCCTCCCGGGTGGTGCACGCATATATCCTTCCTTGCTGAGACGTGGGACGCCCTACCGCGTTTTCTGGGTCCTCCTCGGTCGTAGCGCCGAAGCAAGTAAATGAGTCGTCAAATCATGAAAGACCACCTTTCCCGCCGAGTACATTAGTGAAGCACGGTGGCTAGCTAGTTGGGCTAGTGCGACCGATTAGCTAGGCCGCCGCCACATTTGTTTTTTCACCCTTTTTTTATCTCCTTGCCGGCAGGTAAATTTAAATATCCACCGCGGCGTTGCTCTAGTCTTTGGGTGCGGCAGGCGCGACAGGATTTTTAATTTTTTGATTGACGGGAGCAGGCGCGGCAGGATTTTTAATTTTTTGATTGACGGGAGCAGGCGCGGCAGTAATTAGTCACGATGACTCCGCCTGTAAAACCCACTGCTCCCTGATGTGAGAAGTCGTCGACTGGTGTTTTCCCATGGTGAAAACCTAAAGATTCCCCGCTCCTCGGCTGGCTCCCTCCGCCTTCCCATAGATTGCATTGCCTTTCAGCCGTTTCACCCCCTTTGCTTCCTCTCCCCATTGCTTCTACCTGGTGCCATGGCGGCGCAGCAGATCACGGAGTCTGAGGTGAGGCGCCTGACACAGGAGCTCGAGGCCAAGGATGCGGAGCTCAGGGCCAAGGACGTGGAGCTCCGTGAGCTCAAGGAGGAGAGGAGTGCCATGCTCCTCCGTTATGTGCGGGAGTTCACGGAGCTTCAAAAGCGGCAGGCGTCCACCACAAAGATGCTCGAGGCGTCGGCGGCGTTGCTGCAGAAAGCGGGAGATACGATAGGCCGTCAGGGGAGCCGGCTGGAGCGCGAGCGGGCCGATCGTGACGAGGTCCAGGATCGCCTCAGCCACTTGGTGGACCAAGTTGCCACGCACGTGTTGCGGCTGCGTGATGCCTACCGTCATGCCAGCGCGACCATGCCGGCCGTCGGGCTAAACCCGTTCGACCACCCCGTCGACTTCAACGAGCTGCGGCTTCCTGACCTGGTCTCCTTCTTCACCTATATCTCCGAGGAGCTGAGCCGTCTCCGCGCGATGGTGGGGGCGGAGCTGGACAAGGAGGGGTTGCGGGCTGCCGTCGCCGTTGCCGGGCGAATCCTCTCAGGGCTCCGTCACCGGAATCCATTCGTGCCATTGGACGCCGTCTTTGACGAGCTGGCTCCCGTCGACCGGGAGCGGGCTCTGCGGGCCGTTGCACCCTGCATCACCAACGTCGTGCGCCTCGAGAAGCAGAGGGACTTCGGTGGTGTTTAGGCGTCCTCTGCATGGGCATGTCCATGTCTTGGCGCAACATGACCGTTGGATCAAACTCAGACGGTGCAGATCAGTCACTGTAGCACAAAGCGTGTGGGTGTGTTTGGTTGCATTCTCATCTCAATATAGTTGTTCCCTCTTCGTGTATTTGTGTTAACCTACTAGTGTGGACTCATGCACCCTTCATGCACTCTGCCAAACACCCAAAAGTGGGTCGAGAAGGGAACTTTTGCTCCCATCCCCTGCACCCTTCATACACCCTGCCTAACACCGAGTCGTGCTTCATATGGTTCATGTTTCGTGGAGTACTGTAGCACCGTACTCTCCGTGCGCTGTAGACCTAGTTCTGTTAACATTGATCTCACCGTTCATTCTCGACCGGACAGTCGAAAAAGCGGTACTATGTTACATTACTGTTCATATAGTTGACATGCGCACAACATCATTTGTTATCGTCATATCTTACTACACTAGCAACAAGATTATGTAGTACTGACGTATGAACCACTGCACATGCCTAGTAGTAGGAGCACTGTGTATGTTCAAGTGGCTACCGTGTTTCGCACTCCTCCGTCGTAAGAGTGGAAACGCTTGCTGTAATCATTTTTTCTTCAGAAAAACAGTGGACTCGCTCTACCGTGCGGATCCTCCTCGACGGTCGTCGGGAACCTTGCTACTCACTTTCGCCGACGTGTGGGACAGCCAGCATCGGGGTCCACCAGCCATGCACTAAATTACTCCGTAGTAGAGTGCCCAACTGCACGGTAGACTACCCCGATCGAAGCGCCGCAGTAATGCCCAATGAGCCGTCAAATCACAAAACCCCCTCCTTTCCAGCAGTAAGTTGGACGGACGAAGCAACCATCATTTCACTCTTCTCTCTCAGCTTCCTCTCTAACCAAACCCCACTCGCTTCTCCCTCATCTTGTTCCTCATTTCTTCAAGAAAACCCCGACCTGCTTCTGCCATTGTTCTTCTCTCCCAAAGAAGGAAAGGTGAGCGCATCAATGGTGTTGATTCTGGCCAAGGCCCGGTCTTGCAACCCCGAGACTGATCCTATAACTCCCTCTCTGTTCTTCTTTTGGGTTTGTGATTATGGTTTCTTTTCTTTTATTTCTATTTGACAGTTTCTTGATGGACGCTGGAGCACCGGCCGAAGTGATGTCTATGGCTCTGGCCAAAACCGTCGAGGCTCATGGTACGAAGAAGCGCAAGCACCCCGCCGAGACTACCGCAGACAAGCTCAAAGCCATCGCCCTGTCCAAGCCCCCCTCTCCGGGATCCCTCATTAAGCAAGTCCAGGTAATATCTCTTCTTGACGATCTTTTTCTCGATCTTGATCGTGTTTTTTCATCTAACACGCAGTACTAGTACTAGTAGTACAACTTTCTGGGTGATCTTGCATGTGATTTTTGTGTGCCAAATGACGGTTCTAAATTCCTCTTTTGACCAAAACATGCGAGAGGTTGACACTGATTTCTTATAGATTACTTTCAACTACTTTATGAACATCAATGCTACCTTTGAAGAGGGTATATTTGCATCAGTAACTTGTGTTATGGATATTGCAAGTAATCCCTCTGCTCTCATGCCTTTGAAGACATGTTCTAGTGTCTTTGTTCACTCATTTCTGTGCGTATATGTAGTCATATATGGAGTAAAATATCGAAAATCATCTTATATTTCTGAACGGAGGTAGTAATAAAATATTTGGTTTCTGTTTGAATTAGAACCAGGTCCGCGGTGGAGATGAAGTTCTCAAAGTCATGCCGTGTGAACTGGAAGACCTGAGGATGAGTTCTACTGCTAAACTATCCAGCTGTTGTGTCCTTGTCGCCACGTGTCCTGAACTAGTGTTTTCCTGTAGCATTGTTGTCAGGCGTGTTCTCGAGGCTGTACTTGACCACAACAATTTCCTGGTTGTGCCTTCGATTACGAAGGGTGTGGTTCTTGTAAAGCTTCCCGACAAATCTGATGCGGCCTGTCTTCATCGTCATGTTTATGAGTGGAAAGACCACTCTGTTAGGTTCTCCAAGGTTGAGGAGATGGTGATGGTGCCGGTAGACATCTCTCACGAAGTCCATGGCCTAGTCAGTTATGCGGGGTTCATCCCGTAGGTCGGTGGCAAGAAATAGTCTGCAGAGTTTAATTAGTGCAACTTTGCTTGTCTGTAGTAAGTACTATTGTTCAGTACTTGATTTGTGTTTGTGAACCCTGTATTGTTTAGTACTGCCGCTTTTGGTGTGTGGTGAGTCCTGAGAACAGTCTATGTTAATGTCTGTCCACTCAATTTAGTCTGTATATTTTGAAGTATCCAGATCATCTTTTTTGTGAGGACGGTTTATCAATTATGGTTACACTCCAATATCTGTATGCATTGCAGGGTTTATCGCACCCACCAGGATTTCCAGTCCCATGGATGTTCGGTCCATACGATTTGTCACGACCTTTGGACTGTCCTGCTTGTGGGAGTAGGCGGGGGCCCTGCATGCCACGCGTAGTTGGACGATCAATCTTCTGTTTAGTACTTCAACATAGTGATTTCCTGGTAAGGATTCACTCGTGTCACATCAAGTAAATCTTATTGATTTACTGTCTAAATCTTATTGATTTAATGTCATGTTTTCTTTCTTTTGCTGCAATTTTACGATGCAGGTTTTGCCATGTGACATTCATCACAGAATAAACCGTTTGGTTTGCTCTACGATGGATATTTTTGCAGGTTTCACTTCTTATGTCGTGTCAGTAACGAAGGCACTATCCATCACTTATATTACTGGAAAAAATTGGATCAGTCTGTTGTCTGAGTACAAGCTGAATCCTATGATGAACTGCAGTTCGGTTTAACAAACACGCCACAATTAGTCCTTCTCGCGTTTAAAAGAGATGAAGAAAAAGACTGGATCACGGCCACGGAGCCTAGTCAAGTTAGAAAGCTGATCATAGCAAATCACACATGATCGCCGCTGTCTCGCACATCGGTACCACCTTCAGCAATGGATCGAGCACCGGCAGTTGCTCTTGCACTGACAGCGGCAGCAGCTCAGTCTGATCCAGCTGAGGATTGGGCACCGACCGTGTCAGCGGATCAGGCTGATCTACCGGAGGATCGGGCATCGACACCGGCACCTGCTCCGACACCGGCACCAACTCTACAAGGAGCACCATCTCCTTCAACAGCAGCGGCACTACCAGTCGCACCGGCACGGGCACCAGCAACGGCTTCGACACCTGCAGCAACACTTGCACTTGCATCTGCTCCGGCCCGTGCAGCGGCAACGGAACCAGCAGTTGCACCGGCAACAGACTGGGCTGCAGTTCGCACTTCATATACCAAAGTCCTTACAAAAACAGACATGTCCACCTTCTTGGTAAGCATTGGCCGCCCAAGTGCTTCGTTCTTTTTTCTTTCCATGTTGTTTCACATGATTCACTGTGTTGATCTAACTGTTTGTGTATGTCTTCTTGTTTGCAAACAGAGAATTCCTAGAGCAACGAGGGAGTCGTTCAACAATTTGGGTGACCGTGGCTAAGTTTCTCTTACCATGCGCAGCCTTGTGTGAATGAACCTGCTCAATATACCGTAAGTACAACGGATGGTCGCATGATGATTGATGCTAAAGGATGGTGAAGGTTCAAATCTAAATCATATCTTGTGGTAGGGGATGATGTCAAAATCGAACTTTCTCGGCAAGGAGAGCTGGTCCAAATCAACTTTGAAATTCTTCAATAGCAGCACGCAACTGCCGAACTGATCTATCCTCCAAGATATTTTGATGTACTACTCTGGCATGGTGAAACAAGTGTCCTGTGTGTATAAGTAGTACGATAGTATCGCTGATAGAATTGCAACTCTAATTGCTTGTTAGGAACTGTCGTTTTATTTCATTCCAACAACTGCTGTGCTTTATTCAATATTGTGTATTCGCCTTGCGACAGCATCTAAAACCACTGATGTACCGACCGCTTGCAATATGGAAAGCGCTGAGGTAGAACACATGGGCCCCCAAACATGCAGGCCCACCGGCCTATGGCCCAAACTCCAGAACCGTGAGCCTGTCTGAGTATTTCTCAGCTGAACCCCCATAATGCACGTGCGTTGCACATAACATCAAGATGCATTTGTATGAGTATTTTATCTCGTGAGAGAAAAGGATGAATGAGGGAAGGCCTTCTTTGCAAATGTGGAGAGGTGTGTGGGTACCTTTTTGCAAAATTGCCATAGTTTCCTTCCTATCCATCACATATAAATCGGATGGCCTATATTGCAGGATGGCAGGCACACCATCATCACCAGCTCGTCTATACCGTGTTAAAAAACTCTGCTTTTTATAATTATATATGTTATATATATTCCCCTTGATTTTTCTTATGTATAAAGTTGTGATACAAAAGATCTTTATATTTCTTACAGAGGGAGTATCTCTCTGTCAAAAATGTATTTACGTGTAACTAGTTACTCCTGTCTTTCTACTTCCTTTCGCTGATATGTGGGGCATCCGGCAACGGGGTCCACGTGCCATATGCACCAAATTAGAGTGCACAACTGCACGGTAGACACACCCCGGTTGTAGCGCCGCAGTAATGCCCAATGAGCCGTCAAATCACAAAAATGCCCACCTTTCCAGCTTTAGCAGTAAGCTGGACGGACGAAGTGGCAATATTTCACTCGGCCTGAATCCCCTTCTCCCTCGTTTGCTTGTTCAGAGAATACCCCCGCTCGGCGATTGCATAGGGACCCCCACAAAATAATTATTCATCCACCTGACAGTAGGGACCCATGCAGAACGGAGGAAACGGCCTTGTGTTCGACCGGCCATGGTCGAAACGGGATCCTGTTCATCGGGAGGGGTCTGGCGTACCAAAAAACGGTCGAAAGGGGGTCCTGTTGATCGGGAGGGGTGTGGCATACCGCAAAACAGAGGAAACATACTTGTGTTGGAGCGCTACGGTCGAAACGGGGGTCCTGTTCATCAGGAGGGGTGTGGTGTACCGCAAAACGGGACTCCACGGGATACTATTCATCTCCACCGTCGACTGCCTCCACGGGCTACTGTTCATCCACCGTCGACTGCCTCCACGGGCTCCTGTTCATCCACCGTCGACCTCCTCCATCCTCCACTTGCGACAGTTCATCCACGGGCTCCTGTTCATCCAATCTCCACCGGCTACTGTTCAACCAGCCCTCTCCACGGGGTCCTGTTCAACCACCCCTCCACGGGCTACTGTTCATCCAGCCCTCCACCGGCTACTGTTCATCCAGCCCTCCATGGGGTCTTGATCATCCAGCCCTCCACGGGGTCCTGTTCATCCACCGGCTCGATTGATCGAGGTACTGTTCATCCAGCGGCAACGGCCTCTACTACCACGGGGTCCTGTTCATCCAGCTCCCCACCGGGAAGTGTTCATCCAAAGCCCCCAACAGCGCTCACTGTTCATCTAGAGGAAGCATCGATCGGCTTCAGTTAGCAGCAGTAGCAAAGGAATCACTCAGGTTCAGTTAACAGCAAGTGATCGATCGATCGCTCGGGTTCACTAACGCGTAGCTTGCAGTGCAATCGCTCTTGTTCAGTTAGATCCCAACGCCTCGCTCGGGTTCAGTTAGAGCCCAATGCCTCGCACACACGCTCGTACGTACGAGAAAAACGTGCATCGCTCGGCCCCCGACCACCCACCGTAACCGGGAACTCCCCGATATTTTCCTCGCCCTCGCTTCTACCATGGTTTTTTCCGTCATGGACGGCCCAAAGAATGTCATGCAGCTGCATCTCCGGCCCGCCCAGGACGAAAAGCCCATTTTCTGTCATGATTTTTTTCATAGAAGTAGGACCCCACCACATCTATGATGATACTGGGTTTTGTCACAATTATCGTCATAGAAGTGTCATAAGTATGACAGAAAAAAATTTCGTTCGGCCCAAAATGTCACAGATGTGTCTTTTTTGTAGTGAAGCTCTCTGATGTCTACTACGCAACTTTATTCTTGTAGACTCGTGTTGGGCCTCCAAGCGCAGAGTTTTGTAGTATAGTAGCAATTTTCCCTCAAATGGATGACCTAAGGTTTATCAATCCATGGGAGGTGTAGGATGAAGATGGTATCTCTCAAACAACCCTGCAACCAAATACAAGAAATCTCTTGTGTCCCTAACACACCCAATATAATGGCAAATTGTATAGGTGCACTAGTTTGGCGAAGAGATGGTGATAAAAGTGTAATATTGATGGTAGAAATATATTTTTATAATCTTAATAAATAAAAACAACCAGGTAGCAAATAGTAAACAGGCACAAAAACGGTATTGCAATGCTTAAAAACAAGGCCTTGGTTCTGTACTTTCAATAGTGCAATCTCTCAACAGTGCTAATATAATTGGATCATGTAACCATCCCACAACATGCAACGAAGAATCACTCTAAAGTTCCTATCCAGCGGAGAACATAAGACGGAATTGTTTGTAAGGTACGAAACCACCTCAAAGCTATTCTTTCCGATCAATCTATCATAGAGTTCGTACTAAAATAACACGAAGCTATCCTTTTTGATCGATCTAATCAAGAGTTCGTACTAAAATAACACCAAAGCAAATTCAGATTCATAATATTCAATCCTACACAAAGAACTTCAAAGAGTGCCCCAAGATTTCTACTGGAGAAACAAAGACAAGAACGTGCATGAACCCCTATGCATAGATTACCCCAATGTCACCTCAGAATCTGCGAGTTGAGTGCCAAAACATATATCAAGTGAATCAATACGATACCCCATTGTCACCACGAGTATTCAATTGCAAGACATATATCAAGTGTTCTCAAATCCATAAAAGTATTCAATCCGATAACATCGAAACCTTAAAGGAAAAAACTCAATTCATCACAACAAGATAGAGAGGGGAAAACACCATATCATCCAACTATATTAACAAAGCCCGCGATACATCAAGATCGTGACATCTCAAGAACACGAGAGAGAGATTAAACACATAGCTACTGGTACAAACCCTCGGCCCCGAGGGTGGACTACTCCCTCCTCATTGTGGTGGCCGCTAGGATGATGAAGATGGCCACCGGTGACGATTTCCCTCTCCGGCAGGCTGCCGGAACGGGGTATAGATTGTTTTTCGGTGGCTACAGAGCCTTGCGGCGGCGAAACTTCTGATCTAGGTTAACCCCGAGGGTTTCTGGAATTTCTGGGAATTTATAGGGTAAAGAGGGGGTGTGGGAGGCCACCGAGGTGGGCACAACCCACCTGGGTGGGTTGTGCCCCCCTCAGGGCACTCCTCAGGTGCTTCTCTGGCCCATCCTGGGTGTTCTGGTCCATAAAAACTCTCCAAAAAAATTTCTCTGTTTGGACTCCGTTTGATATTGATTTCCTACGATGTAAAAAACAAGCAAAAAACAGCAACTGGCACTGGCACTGGGTCAATAGGTTAATCCCAAAAAATGATATAAAGTTGCTATAAAATGATTGTAAAACATCCAAGAATGATAATATATCAGCATGAATAATTCATAAATTATAGATACGTTGGAGACGTATCAGCATCCCCAAGCTTAATTCCTACTCGTCCTCGGGTAGGTAAATGGTAACAGAAATAATTTATGAAGTGTGAATGCTAGCAAAGTGCACAAGTTTGATCAATGAAAATTTCAATCATTTTTCCTAGCATCATGACAGCAATTCTTTCTCATGTTAAAGTAGCAACCAATTCACATGTTAAGGTTCAAACAATGAATTCTCTTGAAACTCAACAACCTATGTTCTCAGTCACCAAGCAATTTGTAACATCTCAATTTTGAATTTGGATGTTATTCATTAGGTCGTCATATGCATCCATAATTTGTGCATTTTGGAATTTGTTTTATTTCCAATTTTGATCCTAGAGACCTTAAGCAACTCAAGGACCAATTGAGAGAGTTAGAGGTTTTCACGAAAATCCATTTTTGAATTTTCAAAGTTGGCAAATTGGATCAAAGTAATTTTATTCGAAAATATTTTTCCAATTATTTCAAAATAAATAAAATAATGAGAGAAGATAATATGACTTCTTCAAAACAGCTAGGCAATATTGGAAATTTATTTTGAATAAAAATATATTTTATTTGAGTTTTATTTGCAATTTTATTCGGTTGCATTTTATTAAATTAGGGAAAAAGATGCATTTAAAAAAAATTGCTTTTAGTCCAGAAAAATGTTCACATTGTCCCAAATATCAGGAGGGGATGGCGAAAATTGTTTCTGGAATTTTAGGATATTTATTTTTATTTTTATTCAAAATTTTCTTCGCGGCGCTATTTAAAAAAACTTTGGACCTACTAGGGCGAAGCCCAGCCGGCCCAGCGCCCCGCCGTCCCCGAGCTCCAGCCCGAGTCCGGCTCCCGCACGAGCTGCGCCGCCGCCGAGTCCGAACGGGACTCCGTTCCGTCGCCGCCGCCTTTCCCCCTCCCCCAAGTCGCCACCCCCCGGCCCCTTTAAATACCGGGCCAACCTGGCCCCTCTCCTCCTCAAATCGCCGCCGCCGCAACCGCCGCCTCCCGCCGCCGTTGTTGCATCGTGTCGCCGCCCCGCGCCATCCCGCTTCACCGCTGCCGCCACCGCCGCTGACGACCTGCCGCCAATCCGCCCTAACCGGCCGAACCGGTATAAACCGTCGACCTCGATCCGGTTTTTTTTCGTTTTCGGTTTTTCTTATGAACCCGATTTATTATTTAGTTTAGTTTGTTTAGCGGACGTTCGTCCATTAGTCTTCGGTAGCGAAGGGTTTTTGTTCCTTAGGTCTCGGTAGCGAATGTTCGTTCGCCCGATTTTTCTATGTCTGTTAATTTTCGGCCAGGGACCCGTACGTAATTATTTTCTTCACAGATTAGTCCCTGTTCTTTAAACCTTCACAACTTTTTACTCGTTTATCCAAATCCAATGAAACCAATGCCAAATTCTTCGTTATGATCCCCTCTATCCAGATAATCAAGTTAAACATGTTAATGAAAGTTTAAAATTTGGTTTCAAACAGATTTGAATTTGAACATCTTTGATCGTAACTTGAGTTTCGTATCTCCGATTTGTTTGATTCTTTTTTAAATCGAAGCTCTTCACTTGAACTTTCTGTTTAGATCTTTTTATTTGGTTTTACTTTTGCATCTTATGCTTGAGTGCTTATGTATGATATTGTTTGTCTATGATAGATTTTCTGGAGCGCGAAGCTTGCTACTACGAATCTCTAGGGTTTTCCGAACGTCAGCAAGGCAAGTTACACTTTGATCATACCCTCTTTACTACCCAGTTTTTATGCATTAGTTTCAACCCTCAAATATTGCATGAGTAGGATTGGGATCATGTGGTTGTTGCTATGTAGTTTATAAGGTAGTAACCTATTACCTTTGATCACCCCAGGAATATAAGTTATGCTCACATTGCTTAGCCATGCTCGTAGACGGGGATTGGTATGTGAGATTCATGAAAGATGCGAGAGTAATGTTAACTAAGGGAAACTTAAGGTATTTACTTTAGTACACATCTGGGTGGATTGGTTGCGGGCACCTGGAGAATCCAGCGTTGTCCTAGGATATCCCGGAGTACCCGTGTGGTCATCCTATGGAATGCCACCCAGGCTCAAAGGGATCATGAGATTATTCATGCTAGAAACTTCCGTGTGCAGCCACAAGCCATTATGGGATATGGCATAGTTGAGTATGTTGTGTGACCTCTTTCAGTGGTAGGCTAGCAGATATAGGGGAAAGTAGGTGTAACTTTCTACCCAGAGTAAAGAGTTAATGCTTCGGAAAGACTGTGTTTCGATAATCTGTTTCTCAAACATCATGTAGTGCGAGAAATTCAACGGAGGAGGTCGAGTCTTGTACAGAAAACTTCGCAAACCTCTGCAGAGTGTACAAACTAATCATGATTAGTCGTGTCCCCGGTGATGGACATCTTGAGTATTTGGTATTTGAATTATTGTTTGATCTCATCACTTTACTTAATGAATTTGTTGGGTTATTATAAATTATACTTGTTTTTTCTCAATATTGGCATCAACTTTGTAGTTAAATAAAAATATATTCCTTTGTTGTAGGAAAAAATTAGCTTTATGCAAATATTAAACTTAGAGCCTCCACCAGCCAAATATGCATGTAGTGATAGCTGTTATTTGTTCATTGCTCTATAGTGTTATCTTGCCAGCATATTCCATGTGCTGACCTACACGGATGCAACGTATCATGTTGCTGAATTTTCAGACGAAGAGTAAGGTGCGATAGGTCGTTGTCATGCACTCAGTTTTGCCGCGGAGTTGGATGGACTCATTTATCTTTGAAGCTTCCGCAGTTATCTTATTTAGATGGCCTTCAGTCATATTATTGTAATAAGTACTCTTTATGAGACTCTCGATGTAATAAGTGTGTGATTGAACTCTGTTATAAATCCTCGAGTACTGTGTGTGTCAGCAATACCGATCCAAGGATGATACTTAAGCACAGAGACTACGGTCCATTGGGATCGGGTCGCTACAACATGGTATCAGAGCACACGCTGACTGTAGGACGCGACCACTAGGATAAGCCATAGGATACTCTTCTCTACTCATTTCTAACTCTTCTCCATTTCTACTCTATAGATGACAGACCCCAAGGAACAAGTTCACTCAACCGGATGACGACACCCCTTTCGGATGACACTTGAAGGAAGTCACTAGGTACCTGAACATCGGCATACCAAGCTTCACTGCGACTTTACCAGAAGAGGAGCACTGGACGATTCAAGTTCGTGTTCCAGGAAGAACTTTTGCACCAATTACCGAGCCCATCGAGTTCTCCTTTGATGCACCAACCTGGAGTTTAGGAAAGAGCATGGCCGCCCACATTACCATTGGACGCATAGGCGAGGTGTACAACAAGGATCTTAAAGACACCACCTACCAGATATGTGGACGCCGAGATGAGCAATGGGAGATGATTCACACCAGGAAGGATAGATCTATTGCACCCTACATACATGAGTTGAACCAGCACATTCGTTGTTATGAGAACCAGATGTGGGCTAACATGATAGATACAAAGAAGGTGATGACCCGGAATATGGAGCTAGAAGAGGATCACAAGGCTACACGTGATGGATATGAGGAAGAAATTTTTGTACTACTGGAGCAGAATGAAGACCTGAAGAGGAAGCTAGGAATACCCATGGTGAAGCCCGAGCCTGAGATGGACATTCGTTCTGAAGACTACATCATACTAGATGACACAGACACATACCCCGACATCGATAATGAAGACAGTGATGATTTTGAAGACGAGGCTGGAGCGGATATTATGGAGTCTTCCACCGATCAAAATTACTAGACGACCACCATATTACTATTAGTATTCTTCCAAGTAGCTAGAAATCGTTGAGAGCTTTTGGAACAGTAGCATAGATCGATTGTATGAATCTTGTTTGAATTGAGTCGTGTGAATTGAAATATGTTTGTCTCATGTGCATATGGGTAGTGAAATATCTCTTTAGACCCAATTCTATTCTGTCCTCACCCCTCTAAACCTATCAGATGCCTCCGAGACGTGACCCCGGATTCGTTTTCCCGCCGGAGCTCACCCAGTTGATCCAACAGCAGAATGCCTTGATGCAGTTGCTCGTCCAGAACCAAGGCAACAACAACAACAACAAAAACCGTCCACCATCCCCAGTTGACAACTTAGCCCGTTTCCTAAGGTTGAATCCGCCGGTGTTCTCTAGCAGCACCGAGCCGATTGTTGCTGATGACTGGCTCCGCAATATTGGAAGGGAGCTGACCACCGCTGGTTGCACTAATGCTGAGAAGGTGCGCTTCGCCGCACATCAACTGGATGGACCCGCAGCCTGACGGTGGGAGAACTACACCGCCACTTTCCCCGTGGCCAATGTTACTTGGGATCAGTTTCAGCAGGCTTTCCGCACCACACATGTCTCAGCTGGATCCATGAGTATGAAGAAGCGTGAGTTCTGCAACTTCGACCAAGGGAACCGTACTATGGGGCAGTACGTGGAGGAGTTTAGCAAGTTAGCACGCTACGCCCCAGATGATGTGGCCACAGATGCCGCGAAGCAGGAGATGTTTCTTGAAGGACTAAATGATGAGCTGAGAATGCAGTTGATGGTGGCACCTTTCACCAACTACCAGGAGCTGGTAGATAGGGCCCTCATGACTGAAGGAAAGCAGCAGCAGATAGAGAACCACAAGCGGAAGTATGGACAGGGGAAGTACAACTCTGGAGCTCAGCAGAAGCCCCGCTATTCCCCATACTTTGGAGGATGATACGTATCCGTCGTATCTACTTTTCCAAACACTTTTGCCCTTGTTTTGGACTCTAACTTGCATGATTTGAATGGAACTAACCCGGACTGACGTTGTTTTCAGCAGAATTGCCATGGTGTTATTTTTGTGCAGAAAAAAAAAGTTCTCGGAATGACCTGAAACACGAAGATTATTTTTGGAAATAATAAAAAATACTAGCGAAAGAATCAAGGCCAGGGGGCCCACACCCTGTCCACGAGGGTGGGGGTGCGCCCCCCTGCCTCGTGGCCCCCCTGGTGCTCCACCGACCTCAACTCCAACTCTATATATTCATGTTCGGGGAGAAAAAAATCAGAGAGAAGGATTCATCACGTTTACGATACGGAACCGCCGCCAAGCCCTAATCTCTCTCGGGAGGGCTGATCTGGAGTCCGTTCGGGGCTCGGGAGAGGGAAATCCGTCGCCATCGTCATCATCAACCATCCTCCATCACCAATTTCATGATGCTCACCGCTGTGCATGAGTAATTCCATCGTAGGCTTGCTGGACGGTGATGGGTTGGATGAGATTTATCATGTAATCGAGTTAGTTTTGTTAGGGTTCGATCCCTAGTATCCTCTATGTTCTGAGACTGATGTTGCTATGACTTTGCTATGCTTAATGCTTGTCATTAGGGCCCGAGTGCCATGATTTCAGATCTGAACCTATTATGTTTCCATGAATATATGTGAGTTCTTGATCTTATCTTGCAAGTCTATAGTCACCTACTATGTGTTATGATCCGACAATCCCGAAGTGACAATAATCGGGACCACTCCCGGTGATGACCGTAGTTTGAGGAGTTCATGTATTCAGTATGTGTTAATGCTTTGGTCTGGTATTCTATTAAAAGGAGGCCTTAATATCCCTTAGTTTCCAATAGGACCCCGCTGCAACGGGAGGGTAGGACAAAAGATGTCATGCAAGTTCTTTTCCATAAGCACGTATGACTATATTCGGAATACATGCCTACATTACATTGATGAATTGGAGCTAGTTCTGTGTCACCCTATGTTATGATTGTTACATGATGAACTGCATCCCGCATAATTCTCCATCACCAATCCAATGCCTACGAGCTTTTCACATATTGTTCTTCGCTTATTTACTTTTCTGTTGCTATTGTTACAATCACTACAAAACCCAAAAATATTACTTTTGCTACCGTTACCGTTACTTCCATACTACTTTGCTACTAAATACTTTGCTGCAGATACTAAGTTATCCAGGTGTGGTTGAATTGACAACTCAGCTGCTAATACTTGAGAATATTCTTTGGCTCCCCTTGTGTCAAATCAATAAATTTGGGTTGAATACTCTATCCTCTAAAACTGTTGCGATCCCCTATACTTGTGGTCATCAACACTATTTTCTGGCGCCGTTGCCGGGGTGCATAGCTCTATTCTTTGAGTCACTTGGGATTTATATCTGCTGGTCACTATGAAGAACTTGAAAGTCGAGAAAACAAAAATTTATCCCTCAACTACGAGGGGAGGTAAGGAACTGCCATCTAGCTCTGCACTTGATTCACCTTCTGTTTTGAGTAAGCTTGCGACACCTAAACCTGTTTCTGCTATTAATTATGATATGTCCCATGTTATTGATGATGCCACTTCTGCTATGCATGATACTTATGGTGAAACTACTTCTATGCTTGATACTACTGTGCCACTTGGTGAATTTCTTGATGAACAACTTGCTAGAGCTAGAGAGAATGAAATTATTGAAACTGATAATATTGATGAAAGTGATGATGAAGATTCTCCCCCTAAATATGAATTGCCTGTTGTGCCTGAGGGCTATGTTATGGATGACGAAACTGCTAGAGACTTTCTTGCTTGCAATGACAGAAGCGATCTTAAGAAATTATTAGCTAAGCTGAAACAAAAAAAATCTAAATGCTAGAATGAAATATGATCCTCCGTATGCTACTTCACCTATCTTTGTTACTGATAAGGATTATGAATTCTCCGTTGATCCTGATATAATTACTTTGGTTGAATCTGATCCTTTCTATGGCTATGAATCTGAAACTGTTGTGGCACATCTTACTAAATTAAATGATATAACCACCTTGTTCACTAATGATGAGAAAACTCGCTACTATTATATCCTTAAGATATTTCCGTTTTCATTAAAGGGTGATGCTAAGATATGGTTTAATTCTCTTGATCCTGGTTGTGTGCGTAGTCCCCAGGATATGATTTATTACTTCTCTGCTACATATTTCCCTGCTCATAAGAAACAAGCTGCTTTGAGGGAAATATATAATTTTGTGCAAATTGAAGTAGAGAGTCTCCCACAAGCTTGGGGGAGGCTTCTCCAATTACTCAATGCTTTGCCTGATCATCCTCTCAAGAAAAATGAAATACTTGATATCTTTTACAACGGACTAACCGATGCTTCCAGAGACCACCTGCATAGTTGTGCTAGTTGTGTTTTCAGGGAAAGAACAGTTGATCCAGCTGAAATTCTATTGAATAATATGTTGACCAATGAAAATAATTGGACACTTCCTGAACCAACTCCTAAGCCAACTCTGAAGAAAAGGGGTATTCTATTTCTCAGTCCTGAAGATATGCAAGAGGCAAAGAAGTCTATGAAAGAAAAGGTATAAAAGCTGAAGATGTTAAGAATTCACCTCCTGTTGAAGAAATACATGGCTTAATTCATCCCCTATTGAAGAAACACACGATCTTGATAACACGACACAGGTAGTAAAGGTAAATTCTCTCTATAGATTTGATGAAGGTGATATCCCCCATTATAAGTCTGCTAGTCAATGCTTGGATGAGTTTTATAATTTTATTGTTAAAGAAGAAAACATCAAAGCTTATATCGGTAGACAATTGAAACATAATTCTGATATGCTTGAACACTTGGGTGATTATATGTCTAGAGTTAAAGGTAAACTTAAACTTATTAGTAAACATGCTTCTATGGTTACCACTCAAGTAGAACAAGTACTTAAAGCTCAAAATGATTTGCTCAATGAATTAAATAATAAGAAAAATGATAATGCTGTTAGAGTTATGACTAGAGGGGGTAAAATGACTCAGGAACATTTGTATCCTGAAGGTCACCCTAAGAGAATTGAGCAGGATTATCAGAGAAATAATTTAGATGCACCTAGTCCTTCTAAAAGGAAGAAAAAGAAAAATGATAGGACTTTGCATGCTTCTAGTGAACCTGTTATAGACACACCTGAGAATCCCAATGATATTTCTATTTCTGATGCTGAAACACAATCTGGTGATGAACATGAACCTAGTAAAAATGCTAATGATGATGTTCATGTTGATGCTCAACCTAGCAATGATAATGATGTAGAAATTGAACCCGCTGTTGATCTTGATAACCCACAATCAAAGAATCAACGTCATGATAAGAGAGACTTTGTTGCTAGGAAACACGGTAAAGAAAGAGAACCATGGGTTCAGAAACCCATGCCTTTTCCTCCCACACCATCCAAGAAAAAGGATGATGAGGATTTTGAGCTCTTTGCTAAAATGATTAGACCTATCTTTTTGCGTATGCGCTTGACTGATATGCTCAAAATGAATCCTTATGCCAAGTATATGAAAGAAATTGTTACAAATAAAAGAAAGATACCGGAAGCTGAAACTTTCACCATGCTTGCTAATTATACTTTTAAGGGTGGAATACCTAAGAAACTTGGAGAACCAGGAGTACCCACTATACCATGCTCCATTAAAAGAAATTATGTTAGAACTGCTTTATGTGATCTTGGAGCCGGTGTTAGTGTTATGCCTCCCTCTTTATATCATAGACTTGATTTGAATAAGTTGACACCTACTGAAATATCTTTGCAAATGGCCGATAAATCAACTGCTATACCTGTCGGTATTTGTGAGGATGTGCCTGTTGTGGTTGCAAACGTTACTATTTAACGGACTTTGTTATTCTTGATATTGCCGAGGACGATAGTATGTCTATTATTCTTGGAAGACCCATTTTGAATACTGCAGGGGCTGTTATTGATTGCAACAAGGGCAATGTCACTTTTCATGTTAACGGAAATGAGCATACGGTACACTTTTCGAGGAAACAACCTCAAGTCCACAGTATCAATTCTATTGGAAAAATTCCATCGATTATTATTGGAGGTTTTGAATTTCCTCTTCCTACTGTCAAAAAGAGATATGATATTCTTATTGTTGGGGATGTGCATATCCCCGTTGAGGTAACATAGTGTTATTCGAAATTTCTCCGGTTTCATGTTATTCGAAATGAGTTTGTTAACAAGACCTGATCAACCTTGTTATTGGATTCCTTTTGATGAGCATGAGATGGATGAAGTTAGAAAGCACAACCTTCTGTACCCTCCTTTTACTTTCTGTTATTTAGATTAAATAAAGTAAAAATAGTATTTTCTGTCTGTTTTCTGAATTATCCGTGCAATAAAAAATACCCTAAAAATAAAAGTTCTCCAAATGCCCCGAAAATGAAATATGATTTTTTCTAGAATATTTGAGAATATCTGGCACTGAGAACACAACAAGGGGAGCTGGCACCTGGCCACGAGGGTCCAGGGCACGCCCCCTGCCTCGTGGGGCCGTGGTGGCTCCCCTCCACTTATTCCAGCCACCACACACTCCTTCTTCCTCTCAAAAAAATCACCAACCAGCTCAAGCACGAGTTCTAGCTCATTTTGCTGCGATTTTCAAACTCCTTGCTCAAAGCACCTCTCACAAAACTGCTTTTGGGGATTGTTCCTCGGTATGTGACTGCTCCACTGGTCCAATTAGTTTTTGTTCTAGTGCTTTATTCATTGCAAATTTGTGCTGCCTAGGTGACCATGTTCTTGAGCTTGCATGTCAAATTTATATGGTTCCAAGTAGTTCTAATGCATGATATAATCTCTAGGCACTTGTAGGAGTAGTTGCTACCAATTTTTTTGAGCTTGGTTCATTTTTATTTGAAGTTACTAAAATTTTCAGAAATTTTTCAGAGGAAAAAATATGTTTAGGAAAATGTACCAAGGTGGTCCTTCAACGAAGCAAGGGCCAGGCCCGCAATACGCGATGCGGACGATGAACCACGAAGGGAAGCTCAAGTGCGGGCTTGTGAATGTCCTTCAGAGGACTTTATGGATTGAGCAGGAATCAAGGAAGAATTTAACGCATATCTGTGTAACGCTGATCTTGTGAGCTTCCAGGCAGACAAGTGCCGTCAGTACCACTTTCTACCTGATTCCTTTGTGAGGAGGTTTGAATTTCATCATCACGTAATTCTCAAACTGTCCTGTTTGATCTTTATGAAAATTCTTATACCATGGACTTAGAGGATTTTAATACTGTTTGCAAACTTCCACAATGGGGTAGCACTAGTGAGCCTCGCAAATCTGAGTTTAGAGATTTTCTTGCTAGTATAACTGTGGGGGAGTCTAGAGATATAACACAAGCTACCATAGGGAGCATTCATTTTCCTGCTATACATTATTTTGCTCTCTTAATAGGTAGGTGCATAAATGGTAAGGATGAAGCATGTCACATATGTGTCCCTGATCTCAGTGTTCTCAGGAGTGCTGTATTGGGAGATAAACATTATCATTTGGGATCATTGTTGCATGTAGGTTGCATAATAATAGATTTAATGGGGATTTCTTTGGTGGAATTTAGGCAACCCATTTAGCTAATTTTCTTAATATACCCATACGTGAGTATGATGTTGAGTTACCTCCTGTTTATTTAGATTATGAGGCTATTGTTCGTCATCAGTTTGTTGAGAGGAACGATCAGTTCCTCCAGTACCGACTAATCTTTGACAGATGACGCACCTATCACGTCGCTCTCCCTGCTTCTACTTTCTTTGAATTTCAGGCGAAAGGGAGATATTTTATAACCAGAGAGGAGGCAAACGAGTACGAGAGAGGGCTGAGATAGCCCGCCTCCACGCTGCAGCCCACGATGCAATAGCCGATGCATCTCAGTACGACCCCAACTATAACTTTGGATATCCGCCAGGCCAGCCATGGCCATAGACCAACTTAGGACAAAATCCTAAGCTTGGGGGAGTACGTATTTCTCACCGACGTTACATTTATGTTTACACACTCATTGCTAGATGTCGGTGCTCATACTTTTTCATTGTAATATCCATGCTAGTTTATTTTCCTTTTTATGCTTTCTTCTTGTGTGTTTGATAAACCTTAAGAAAAACAAAAAAAATAGTTGTAGCTTTTGGCTAGTTTACTTTTCTAGATGTAGTAGTAATAATTAAAAGAAAACCCAAAAAGATTTCATGTTCTTCTTTTGCTTGTTGGGAGCTTTCCTGTGTAAATAGTTTTATTTCTTTTCTTTTCTTTGGGGGTCAATAGGAGAAGACCATGATTAAATTGTTGAAGTGGCTCTTATATGCATTATTGTTGATTTAACCAAGAGCCCATATTGCCTTGTCTTCTCCTGTTTATTGAATGCTCGCAGATTCCAGCTTAGTCCGATGCACGTGCACTATTATTATTATTCACATCGTTCGGTCGGGCAAGTGAAAGGCAATAATGACGATATATGATGGACTGATTGAGATGGGAGAAGCTGGTATGAACTCGATCTCTCTTGTTTTTGTAAATATGATTAGTTCATCGTTCCTGATTCAGCCTAATACGAATAAACATGTTTGCAATGACAATTAGAGATTATAGTTTCTTATGCCATGCTTAATTAGCTAGGAGTTTATAATGGTTTACCTTGCGTGCCAATATGCTATTAAAATGGTTGTGATGTGGTATAGTAGGGTGGTATCCTCTGAATGATTCAAGTGACTTGACTTGGCACATGTTCACGCATGTAGTTGAAACAAAATCAACATAGCCTTCATGATATTTATGTTCATGGAGGATTATATCCTACTCATGCTTGCACTCACTGTTTATTAATTTTAATGCATGTTCATGACTGTTGTCGCTCTCTAGTTGGTCGCTTCCTAGTCTTTTTCTAGCCTTCACTTGTACTAAGCGGGAATACTGCTTGTGCATCCAATCCCTTAAACCCCAAAGTTATTCCATATGAGTCCACCATACCTTCCTATATATGCGGTACCTACCTGCCCTTCCAAGTAAATTTGTATGTGCCAAACTCTAAACCTTCAAATGAAATTCTGTTTTGCATGCTCGAATATCTCATGTATCAGCTAGGGTTGTCTGTATTTTCCATGCTAGGCGGGTTATTCTCAAGAGGAGTGGACTCCGCTCCTCACTCACGAGAAAATGGCTGGTCACCGGGATGCCCAGTCCCATGCTTTATGCAAATCAAATCAAAATAATTGCAAACAAAACTCCCCGGGGACTCTTGTTAGTTGGAGGCACTCGTTGTTTCGAGCAAGCCATGGATTGATGCTTGTTGGTGGATGGGGAGTATAAACTTTACCATTCTCTTTGGGAACCTCATATAATGTGTGTAGCATGGAAGATATCGCCATCTCTTGGTTGTTATGTTGACAATGAAAGTATGCCGCTCAAAATATTATTTATCTCTATTTTAAAATCGAGCTCTGGCACCTCTACAAATCCCTGCTTCCCTCTGTGAAGGGCCTATCTATTTACTTTTATGCTGAGTCATCAGCCTCTTATTAAAAAGCACCAGCTGGAGAGCACCGCTATCATTTGCATGCATTACTGTTAATTTATATTGGGTATGATTGGATCTCTTTTACCATGAATTAGAATGTTTAGTCAGTCCTTGAGCTTTAAAAGTGCTCTGCATTTATGTTTTGCGGTCTCAGAAAGGGCTAGCGAGATACCATCTTGTTATATCATATCATGATTGTTTTGAGAAAGTGTTGTCATCCGAGATTTATTATTATTGCTCGCTAGTTGATTACGCCATTGACATGAGTAAACATGAGACCTAAATGTTATTGTGAATATGGTTAGTCATAATCTTTGTTGAAAACTTGAATGCTGGCTTTACATATTTACAACAACCAAAGCAAACCGAGTTTGTAAAAGTTTTTTCTTTATCACTTTCAGTTTATCAACTGAATTTCTTGAGGACAAGCAAAGGTTTAAGCTTGGGGGAGTTGATACGTCTCTGTCGTATCTACTTTTCCAAACACTTTTGCCCTTGTTTTGGACTCTAACTTGCATGATTTGAATGGAACTAACCCGGACTGACGCTGTTTTCAGCAGAATTGCCATGGCGTTATTTTTGTGTACAAACAAAAGTTCTTGGAATGACCTGAAACTTCACGGAGATTGTTTTTGGAAATAACCAAAAATACTGGCGAAAGAATCAAGGCCAGGGGGCACACCTTGTCCACGAGGGTGGGGGGCGTGCCTACCCCCCTGGGCGCGCCCCTGCCTCGTGAGCCCCCTAGTGCTCCACCGACCTCAACTCCAACTCTATATATTCGTGTTCGGGGAGAAAAAAACCAGAGAGAAGGATTCATCATGTTTTACGATACGGAGCCGCCGCCAAGCCCTAACCTCTCTCGGGAGGGCTGATCTGGAGTCCGTTCGGGGCTCCGGAGAGGGGAATCCGTCACCATCATCATCATCAACCATCCTCCATCACTAATTTCATGATGCTCACCTCCGTGCGTGAGTAATTCCATCGTAGGCTTGCTGGACGGGGATGGGTTGGATGAGATTTATCATGTAATCGAGTTATTTTTGTTAGGGTTTGATCCCTAGTATCCACTATGTTCTGAGATTGATGTTGCTATGACTTTGCTATGCTTAATGCTTGTCACTAGGGCCTGAGTGCCATGATTTCAGATCTTAACCTATTATGTTTCCATGAATATATGTGAGTTCTTGATCCTATCTTGCAAGTCTATAGTCACCTACTATGTGTTATGATCCGGCAACCCCGAAGTGACAATAATCGGGACCACTCCCGGTGATGACCGTAGTTTGAGGAGTTCATGTATTCACTATGTGTTAATGCTTTCGTCCAGTACTCTCTTAAAAGGAGGCCTTAATATCCCTTAGTTTCCAATATGACCCCGCTGCCACGGGAGGGTAGGACAAAAGATATCATGCAAGTTCTTTTCCATAAGCACGTATGACTATATTCGGAATACATGCCTACATTACATTGATGAATTGGAGCTAGTTCTGTGTCACCCTATGTTATGATTGTTACATGATGAACCGCATCCGGCATAATTCTCCATCACCGATCCAATGCCTACGAGCTTTTCACATATTGTTCTTCGCTTATTTATTTTCCGTTGCTATTGTTACAATCACTACAAAACCCAAAAATATTACTTTTCCCACCGTTACCGTTACTTCCATACTACTTTGCTACTAAATACTTTGCTGCAGATACTAAGTTATCCAGGTGTGGTTGAATTGACAACTCAACTGCTAATACTTGAGAATATTCTTTGGCTCCCCTTGTGTCGAATCAATAAATTTGGGTTGAATACTCTACCCTCGAAAACTGTTGCGATCCCCTATACTTGTGGGTCATCAGAGGACACACTCATCATACCCATGGAGGACATAACCATGGAGTACATTCTCATTCTGGAGGAAGTGGACATAACTACGATGGCCCTAAGAATGGAAATGGGAATGGAGGAACCAGCAGTCAGAGCCGTTCCAACCCCACGACACCCGCCAAGAAGGATCAAAGTCACATTTTTTTGAACAGTGACGACAGTGGGAGAGGCTCCCACTGACTTTGTATTACTCACACCACAACAATTACATCATTACAAGTGAGGGGTATTCGAGGGCCCCCCTCAGACCAAGCAAGAAAAAGAGCATATCTAAGTTACAGGCTTTGTATATAAGAGTATAGGAAGGGGCGAAGCTCTTCTTTACAGTTGTGCACAAGCAGGCTTAGTAGGTTTTTGAATCTATCTAGCCATGCCGCGAAGGAGTGAGGCACCCCTCTGAAGTACTCATTGTTCCTCTCCTTCCAAATGATCCATGCAGCCAGCAAGAAAATATCCATGAACAGCGGCTGACTCCACTGATTTCTACCAGCATGCAACAAAGATACCCTATTACCCACATTCGGCCAAAACAATCCCACTCTGGCCCAACATTGCTGGCTAAATGGGCATGAGAAAAAGAGGTGTTCAACCGTTTCCTCCGGCGGGTTTTGGCACATCATGCATGCATAATTGTTGTCCACAACAGTGTAGTGTGTCCGTTTCAATATGTTCCTTGTGTTTAGACGGTCTACCAGGAACAGCCAGCCAAACAGCTTGAATTTGATGGGGCTCTTGGCTTTCCAAAGCCAGAAAGGCCTCATCGGCTCTCGTTTCCCTGAAGCAGTGGTTGTAGTATTTGCTAGCCGAAAACTTACCTCCAAGGGTACAAACCCAAGAATCAGCGGAATCCCTCTCCGGCACAACATGCCTGGATCGTTGCTGAATTTCTCTAACCTCCTGTTTAGCTTGGGTAGACGGAGGTAGATGGAAAAGCATAGCGGGGTCAGTAGCCGTCAGAACAGTTCCCACCGACTCATCCTCGTTTGTGCAAAAGGAAAAGGCATGGGGGAAGACCTCGGAGAGTGGTGCATCATGATCATGTTCAATCCAGACATCCTTCCAAAACAAAGCTGAAGATCTGTCCCCAATCGCAACCTGAGTGATGCCACTAACACATTACTGAGTTGCATGATATCACGCCACCAGAAAGAGCCGATCGGGTCTACTGCATGTGGCACTCGACCCACATAGTAAGTGTCCCATATTAGAGTCACCCACGGGACATCATGATGATTGTAGAACTTAAAAAGGTGTTTGAGGAGGAGTGCGACATTCTGTGTTTTGATGTCAATCACCCCAAGACCACCGTTGCACTTCGGTCTACAGACCAACTCCCAAGCAGCCAAAGAATTATTTTTAACTCCTGTCTCTGTGCTTTTGGCCCACAAACAGTATCTATGCAGCTTATGAATGTGTTCAATCACCTTGGGGTGCAGCTTAAGTGTACACATGGCATATATCAACATCGAAGTAATGGTAGAGTTTACCAGAGTGAACTTGGCACCAGCTGAAAGCAAGGAGAGGGCCGTGGACAGCTTTCTCTCAACTGCACAAACCATTGGCATGAGCTCAAGCAGGGTTGGTTTCGTCGTTCCCAAGGGAAGACCCAGGTATGTGAAGGGTAGGGATCCGAGCGTACAGCCAAAAATTTGCGCTAGGGCAGAAGCTTGTCGCAAGCCAAGACTTATGGGAATCAACGTGGACTTTTGGAAGTTAATCTTCAGACCAACAGAGTCAGCATAATCAACTAGGATGGATTTCATGCGGGCGACTTGATCGGGACAGGCTGGCATGACCAGTATCGTATCATCCGCATATTGGATGACCGGGTAATCACCTCTTCGGCTGCACGGGAATGGTAACTCGATCAAGCCCTGAGCGAAAGCGTCATTGATTGCCGCTTGGAGGACATCAGTTGCCAGTACAAATATGAGGGGTGACAGGGGGTCCCCTTGCCGCACACCACACTTACATGGGAATTTCCTACCTGGGACCCCATTCAATAGCACCGAGGAAACACCAGAGGAGAAAATGGATTTCATCCAACCCAGGCATCTTTCATCAAACCCCATGTGTTTCATGATCTGTAACATCGGCTCATGTTCGGTCGTATCAAAAGCTTTGGCAAAGTCCAGCTTAAGCAAAATAATCTCTCTCGAAGATGTTTGGCACTGATGAATGTATTCAAAAGACCATGCAAGGCAATCATGTATGGTTCTACCTTTGAGGAACCCATACTGGTTTCTGTGAATGATTTTAAGGATAACTTTCTGCACGCGATTGGCCAGGATCTTCGTGATGATTTTTAAGCAGCAGTTGAGCAGAGTGATCGGTCTGTAATCATTGGTAGTCTCCAGGGAGGAGGTTTTTGCGATTAGGGTGATGTATCCCTCACTAATGCTAGAAATATCAAGGTTGCCGTCATGGAAATCATGGCACATCTTATAGATGTCCTTCTTGATAATGTGCCAGCAAGATTTGAGGAAACATCCATTAAAACCATCGGGTCCAGGGGCTCTGTCGGCTGGCATTTCCTTTACAACAGCATCAATCTCGTCAGTGGAAAAGGGCAGCGATAACACCTCCAGGCCCTCAACCTTTTTGATGATCCGTTGCAGGTCAAATCGCATGTGTGTGGGTTTAGAAAAACCGAGATCTAAGTCACATTACTTGTTTCAAGTGCGGGAAGACCGGACACTACGCCACTGAGTGTCCTGAAGCAAAGAATGGTAATGGCAATGGAAGCTCAGGAAAGAAGCCAAATCCCTTCACCAGAGGTCAGGTGAATCACGTCAACATGGAGGAAGTTGAAGAGCAGCCTGACGCAGTTATTGGTAAGTTTTTGATAAATTCATTTACTGCCCTTGTTCTTTTTGACACTGGTGCATCGCATTCATACATATCAAGGGGATTTGTGGACAAGTTTAAGTTGCCAACAGTAGCCCTTAGGTCACCTATGTCAGTGAGCTCACCAGGAGCAGAATATATGGCTAGCCGAGGATGTTATCAGTTGCCATTGACCATAGGTAAGCATGTTTTTCCCACGGATCTCATTATTTTGGAATCACAAGGATTGGATGTAATACTAGGCATGGATTGGTATCGAAGTATGGACGGAACATCGATTGTGCTACTAAGTCAATTCTTCTCACCACCCCAGAGGGAAAACGGATCAAGTATGTGTCTAGGCATGCGCCAAGAAGGACTCGTAAATTCACTCTCGGGAGTTGTTCAGGAGGAAGTGTCAGTTGTGAAGGCTTATCCCGGTGTATTCCCGGAGGAATTACCAGGCATGCCACCAGACCGAGACATAGAATTTTTGATCGAGTTGTTGCCAGGCACCGGACCAATATCGAAGAGACCGTATCGGATGCCCGCAAATGATCTAGAGGAAATTAAGAAGCAGATTAAGGAGCTATTGGAGAAAGGTTATATTCGACGAAGTTCATCACCGTGGGGATCCCCAGTGCTCCTAGTTGAGAAGAAGGATGTATCCTTGAGTGTTGTTGATTATCGTGTATTGAATGAGGTGACGATCAAGAACAAATACCCTCTGCTGATGATCAATGATTTGTTTGACCAGCTGCAGGGAGCTAAAGTATTCTCCAAGATCGATCTTCGATCAGGATATCACCAGCGGAAGATCCGAGAATAGGATATACCCAAGACAGCTTTTACCACAAGGTATGGGCTATATGAGTACACGATCATGTCTTTTGGCTTGACTAATGCGCCTTCCTACTTTATGAGTATGATGAATAAAGTGTAATGGAATTCTTGGATAAGTTTGTTGTGGTGCTCATTGATGATATATTGGTGTACTCAAAGAATGAAGAACACAAGGAACATTTGCGCTTGGTTCTCGAGAAGCTCAGGGAACATCAGCTATATGCCAAGTTCAGCAAATGTGAGTTTTGGTTGAAAGAAGTCGGATTTCTCGGACATGTTATATCTGGAGAAGGTATAGTAGTAGACCCTTCAAAGGTTCAGTCTGTCACCGAGTGGTTCGCACCCACCTCAGTAGGAGAGACAGGCAGTTTCCTTGGACTCGTAGGATATTATCAGAGATTCATTGAGAATTTTTTTCAAGATTGCGAAGCCCATGACGGAGTTATTGAAGAAGGACACTAAGTTCAAATGGACCGAGGAGTGTGAGGCTAGTTTTCAGGAGTTGAAGAAAAGTTTGGTTACAGCCCTAGTGCTAATTCTTTCGAATATATGCAAGGATTCCCAAGTATATTGCGATGCTTCACGACAGGGACTTGGAGGCGTTCTTATGCAAGAAGGAAGAGTTGTTTCATATGCCTCACGACAGCTTCGACCTCATGAGTTGAATTATGCCACACATGATTTGGAGTTAGCAGCCGTAGTGCATGCGCTCAAGACCTGGAGACATTTTCATATCGGAAATCGTTGTGATGTTTACACAGACCATAAGAGTTTGAAGTACATTTCCACGCAGAAGGAGTTGAATCTCGGGCAGAGGAGATGGTTGGAGCTTATAAATGATTATGACATGAAACTGCATTATCACCCCGGAAAGGCCAATGTCGTGGCCGACGCTTTGAGCCGCAAGAGTTATGTAAATACTCTCATAAACGGAGGATTACCTCAGGAGTTAGCCGATGATCTCGGAGATCTTCGATTGGAGATAGTTCCGAGAGGTTTTGTTGTAGCGTTGGAAGTTCAGTCCACATTGTTGGGAAAGATCTGAGAAGCTCAGAAGATTGATAAGGAAATTGCGGAGATAAAAGAAAAGATGAGTAAAGGAAAGGCCAAAGGTTTTCGTGAGGATGAACATGGAACTTTATGGTTTGAGGATCATATCTGTGTGCCAAATGATCCAGAGATCAGGAAGTTAATTCTTCAGGAAGCTCGTGATTTGCCATACTCGATTCACCCAGGCAATACCAAGATGTATTTGGACTTGAAAGAATGTTTCTGGTGGTCAGGTATGAAGAAGGATATTGCCGAGTATATAGCAGTATGTGACGTATGTCAGAGGGTAAAGGCAGAGCATCAGAAGCCAGCAAGATTACTTCGGCCTTTGCCGATACCCGAATGAAAGTGGGATAAGCTTGGCATGGATTTCATCACCAGCTTACCCAGGACACATTCCGGATATGACTCCATCTGGGTAGTAGTTGATCGCTTGACCAAAGTGGCTCACTTTATCCCCGTGAAAACCACTTATACGAGCGCGAAGTTGGCCAAGATATATATGACCAGGATCATATGTCTGCATGGAGTTCCAAGGACCATTGTATCAGATAGAGGAACACAGTTTACCTCGAAGTTTTGGAACCAGTTACACCAGACTTTGGGTACCAGGCTAGAGTTCAGTACAGCCTTTCATATGCGAACAGATGGACAGACTGAGAGAGTCAACCAGATTCTGGAGGACATGTTGAGAGCTGCTGCGCGAGATTATGGATCTAGTTGGGATGATAATTTGCCTTACATAGAATTCTCATACAACAACAGCTACCAAGCTAGTTTGAAGATGGCCCCTTTCGAAGCTTTGTATGGAAGGAGGTGGGATGAAGTTGGAGACCGACAATTGTTCGGGCCAGAATTAATTAGAGAGTCTGAGGAGAAGGTCAAGTTGATTCGTGATAGACTCAAGGTAGCTCAGTCCAGGCAGAAGAGTTATGCCGATACTAAACGCAAGGAGGTAACCTATGAAGTCGGAGACAGAGCATATCTTCATGATTCACCACTTCAAGGAGTGAAATGATTTGGAGTCAAAGGAAAGTTAGCACCAAGATTTGTAGGGCCATATCGAGTTTTGGAGCGTATGGGTGAAGTTGCCTACAAGTTGGAGTTCATGATGTGTTTCACGTTTCCCAGTTGAAGAAGTGCCATGCAGAGATGGTCGATATTCCTCTGAGAGATACAGTGCCCCTGGAAGCAATTTAGTTGCAGAGTGACCTGACCTATGAGGAGAAACCCGTCAAGATTCTCGAGTTCGCCAACCGAGTTAAACGCAGCAAGGTCATCAAGTTTTGCAAAGTTCAGTGGAGCCACCATACCGAGGAGGAAGCCGACCACCCACATCTTTTTGCTAGCCAACCCGAATCTCGAGGGCGATATTCATCTTAAGGGGGGTAGGTTTGTAACATCCCAATTTTCAATTTGGATCTTATTCATCAGGTCATCATATGCATCCATAATTTGTGCATTTTTTAATTTGTTTTATTTGGAATTCTGATCCTAGAGACCTTAAGCAACTCAAGGACCAATTGAGAGAGTTGGATGTTTTCACGAAAATCCATTTTTGCATTTTCAAAATTGGCAAATTGGATCAAAGTAATTTTATTTGAAATTATTTTTCCAATTATTTTAAAATAAATGAAATAATGAGAGAAGATAATATGACTTCTTCAAAACAGCTAGGAAATATTGGAAATTTAATTTTGAATAAAAATATATTTTATTTGAGTTTTATTTGCAATTTTATTCAGTTGCATTTTATTAAATTAGGGAAAAGATGCATTTTAAAAAAAATTGCATTTAGTCCCGAAAAATGTTCACATTGTCCCAAATATAAGGAGGGAATGGTGAGAATTGTTTCTGGAATTTTAGGAATTTCATTTTTATTTTCATTCAGATTTTTCTTCGCGGCGCTATTTATTTTAAACTTTGGACCAACTGGGCCGAAGCCCAGCCGACCCAGTGCCCCGTCGTCCCCGAGCTCCAGCCGGAGTCCGGCTCCCGCACGAGCCACGCCGCCGCCGAGTCCGACCGGGACTCCGTCCCGTCGCCGCCGCCTTGCCCCCTCCCCCAAGTCGCCACCCCCCGGCTCCTTTAAATACCGGGCCAACCCGGCCCCTCTCCTCCTCACATCGCCACCGCCGCAACCGCCGCCTCCCGCCGCCACTGCCGCGCCGCTGACGTCGCGTCGCGTCGCCGCCACTGTCGCTTCGCGTCGCCACCCCGCGTCGTCCCGCCTCGCTGCTGCCGCCGTCCGCCGGAGCAGCCGCCGCCGCCGACGACCCGCTGCCGATCCGCCCGAACAGGTATAAACCGTCGACCCCGATCCAGTCTTTTTTCGTTTTCAGTTTTTCTTATAAACCCGGTTTATTATTTAGTTCAGTTTATTTAGCGAACGTTCGTCCATTAGTCTTCGTTAGCGAACGGTTTTCGTTCGTTAGGTCTCGGTAGCGAATGTTCGTTCGTTAGATTTTTTTTGTTAATTTCCGGCCAGGGACCCGTATGTAATTATTTTGTTCGCACATTAGTCCCTATTATTTAAACCCTCACAACTTTTTACTCGTTTATCCAAATCCAACGAAACCAACGCCAAATTCTTCGTTATGATCCCCTCTGTCCAGATAATAAATTTAAATATGTTTTTGAAAGTTTAAAATTTAGTTTCAAGCAGATTTGAATTTGAACTTCTTTGATCGTAACTTGAGTTTCGTATCTCCGATTTGTTTGATTCTTTTTGCAAATCGAAGCTCTTCACTTGAAATTTTTCTTTAGATCTTTTTATATGTTTTACCTTTGCATCTTATGCTTCAGTGCTTATGTATGCTATTGTTTGTCTACGATAGATTTTCCGGAGTGTGAAGCTTGCTACTACGAATCTCTAGGGATTTCCGAACGTCAGCAAGGCAAGTTACACTTTGATCATACCCTCTTTACTACCCAGTTTTTATGCATTAGTTTCAACCCTCAAATATTGCATGAGTAGGATTGGGATCATGTGGTTGTTGCTGTGTATGTAGTTTATGAGGTAGGAACCTATTACCTTTGATCACCCCGGGAATATAAGTTATGCTCGCATTGCTTAGCCATGCGCGTAGATGGGGATTGGTATGTGAGATTCATGAAAGACGCGAGAGTAATGTTAACTAAGGGAAACTTAAGGTGGTTACTTTAATACACATCTGGGTAGGTTTGTTGCGGGCACCTGGAGAATCTAGTGTTGTCCTAGGATATCCGGGAGTACCTGTGTGATCTTCCTACGGAATGTGTCGGATCTCGGGTTCCAGCAAAACCCTTAAGGTTCGAACTCTGGGGTGCGCGCTAAGTTCTTGTCACGACCGGTTTTTCAAGAAAATATTTATTGAGAGACCAATCCCTTTTACGGACCAGTAAAGAAGAATTCCTTCTCACTGGTAGACAATATCTTGGTCACAGAAGAAAAATTACCAGGAGTACTGAATATAATACAAGGTTGAGCGGAGACTGCTCAACAATTTATTACATGAACGCCGATAAAACATAACGGCGGATCGGGTGGCATGACTACTAACTCACGATAACCACGGTGGTGGAAATATCACCGCGAAGTGGGTCATATGACTCCTGAAAACTACAGCTCTTCGAGCGTCGGAGTGAGGCTCGAGGAGACTTATTGCGGGTGGCGGAAGCGTATATGATACAAGTGACCAATATCCGGGATCGCACAGGGCTGACTGGGACTCCTCTAGGCGTCGGACGCACTATCAAACTCTTCATCCAAGAGATCGCCTTCGTCAACATCTGGCCAAATCAACAAGCCAGGTGAGTACTATGAAAGTACTCGCAAGACAGTTCGGACATAAGACATAACAAATGTAAACATGAAGCATATGAACAGATTAACAAGTGCGTTCAGACATAGAGATAATAATGCATGGGAAAATAACAGAGAAGTCGGGCGGTAGTCCTCCCGAAATCCCAAAATAAATACTGGGTGCCAAACGAGGGTCTGAATGACTCCTCGAGAGGAAACTGCAAGAATAATAATGCCGCAGTCGGGCGTCAGGGCGACACCACATAAAGGGCTTATAGGAAATAAAAGATAGTGCATGCCACAGTCGGAAGTCTGAGCGACATCACATAAAGGGCTTATATCAAAAGTAAATAATCAATATGCCACAGTCAGACGTCTGAGCGACATCACATAAAGGGCTTATATTGGGAATAAAAGACAAACATGCCACAGTCGGACGTCTGAGCGACATCACATAAAGGGCTTATATTGGGAATAAAAGACAAACATGCCACAGTCGGACGTTTGAGCGACATCACATAAAGGGCTTCATAACTTAACATCTTATTAGCTCAAGAATTTAAATCATATCCAGAGAATAATCAGGCATGAGATAAACAACAAGGCTAGTCCATCCACAGGAGTAACGTTCAGCTAAGTCTACTACTCATGCTCACTTACCGGAAAGAAGAACAAACCACGAGGACTTGACATAGATATGGATACACTGATCACGATACTTGACCATGGATACGATGACTCGAAAGGATTTGACTCTGCAGAGTTTGTACTTTAACCACAGCCAACGGATTTCAGTAGTCACGGGGACTAGTTCCGTCTACGGTGTTTTGGAAGAAACATGTCTAACCAGTACACACCCATTCAACATTCCGAAGCCAGGAATCACCCTCGGCAACGTTCAAGAAAAACCTTGAGACGGGGAGGCTACAACCTCGCGTAGCATGGGATCAAAATTTCTATACGCGCGCTCTAAGGGGTGCCCCCCTCTCGGTCCCAACCGGAAACATCCATGCCCCCTGACCGGATGACTGGCTTTAATCCAGGGCCATGGAACCATCATCCCGGCCCCTCTGTTTGGTGTGTACACGGAAAGAGGTTACCAACTTACTAAACCGCATTCTGGCAGAAAACATGTGGTAGCACGGAAGGGGGAAGAATGATAACGTGACTCCGTCCACGTTAACGTCGGAATTTAACGGATGACGTAAGGCTGGCATGCTACAATAGTACCACCTTACTGCCCTTCATGTCACCACATGACTAGGCCATCTCTCATCAGAGATCACCGTAACTTTGGAACACACGGGTAGTTGCCTCACATGCAACGAGGTGCTCACCGATACTCGTATGCCATGCACAATCTTTCACGCAATCATGCAAACACCTATCATATCAAAGGTTCAAACATGCTTGCCTGGTTCAGGGAAGTCGGAGTCTAGCTCGGCGAAGTTCGCGGCTCCGTCACCTCTTCCGGAACCTACGGTATAGCGAAAAAGCATACTAACGTGAAAACCATCGCGTGCATAAACGTTGTTCGAATTTTTTTTCAAATAAATCCCATAAAACACTAGACAAAATCTTAAGACCGTCAGAAAAAGAATCACTCAAAAATCACTTTTTATTAAAAAGTTATAAGGGTTTCTGTCCAGGGATTCATTTGTAATGAAACAGAAAAGTTCCAGGGGTTTAACTGAGAAAACAGAAAACGGTTCGAATAGAAATGCGCAAGCCCACAGAGAAAACGTACTCTGCCCGAAGGCGCCAACAGAAAACGGTTCGCGGGGAAAGAAAGAGAGGCTGACGTGGGGGGTCCACATGTCAGGTTTGAAAGACCTCGCCGGCGCCCGAAGGCTGCGGTGGTCGCCGGCGTCGAACCACGGCGAGTCAGGGAGATCGGAGTGTACCAAGAGTATCAGCGTGTCCTTCCGCGTCGGTGGGTGGTGGACTTGGGCGTCGGGGAGCTCCACGTCGACGGCGACACTTTCTCCGGCGGACGGCGGCTCGGGCGATGGTGGGGAACTCCGGTGGTGTGCTGCAAACTTCGAATTGAAGCGCGAGTCAGAAGGAGGGATGCACTAGAGAGCTACTGGCAAGAGATGGGAGGCAGAGGTGCACGCACGGGAGCGAATCGAGCTGGATCCCGTGGCGGGTCGCGGCGGCCGGAGTTGAGGAAGGAGACTTCCTCGGGGCTCTTCCAGTGGCTAGGCAGGGTCTTGGTGGAGTGTAGAGGTGGTGTGGGTACTAGCTGGAGCTCGGGGCCTCTATTTATAGGCGGCTCGAGGGGTGGCCGTGAACGGGGTTGCTCCAGCGAGCAATTACGGTGAGGCAGCGGCTTGGCAAGGAGTTTAGGTGGCCAGGCAGCATCAGTGAGGTGTACTGGTGCCGTTCCCCCGCTAATCCTGGTTGGTCTTGGCGTAATGGCGCCGGTCCACGGTGGGGTGGCCGTACGGGCACGACGGCGGCAGAGAGCGCGCTCCACGCCCAACGGTTCACGAGGAGGGTGGCAGCGCGCACTGGGGAGTGGAAGACCACGCGGCGCTCTCCGGTGGCTTGAGCGGCGCTGGGTGGCGCCGTCTGCGCTGCGCCTCTCTCTGGCGGCCGCAAAGCCGCCGCTGGCGTCGGTCACGGGGCGGCGCACCTCCTCCAGCTCGTCGCCGACTCCCGCAAGCATCCAGGCGCTCGTGCGGTGCAGAGGACAAGGGGGAGGGGACAGGAAACACGGCGACGCCGGGCACTGGCGAGATCGACAACACACTGAAGAAAACGACAGTGATTCAGCCACTGTTAACTGAATTTGACTGAACCTGCTCTGAAGGTGTTCGATGAAATGATTAGGTATGAAGAAAAAATTTCCTGGAGCTGGGGCTTGGTGAGGTGACCACTCAATGCACCCAGAGGCTGCCTGATTTTACTCAGAATTTTTGGAGAAGGATTTGAATGAATTTCATCAAATTTGGCAAATCTGGTCCAAACTTGCAGCAAGTATAGTTTGAAAATTTTGAACTGGAGACCAGTGGATCTTCATGGATCTTGGTTGAGGGTTCAAAGGACTAGGAAGGGAAAAAGGTTTGGGGGCAAAAATCAAAGCAGAAAGAGTAGTACCTTTGTAAACCTCCAATGATCAAGATATAAGGTAGAAATTGTTTTGATAAGAAATAAGTGGAAAATAAAATATGGAGAGGTCCAACTTGCTGGATTTGAAGTAAATCATGATCCAAAGATAAGGAAAGGTTTATGAGAGTGGATTTGCACTAAGGTCATGGCAAGAGAGATTTGTTGAAAGTGGTAAAGGATTATTCCAAAAGCTATAGAGTATTTTCAAAGAAATTTTCAAAAGACATTTTTCCCAAGTGAAAAGCATTTTGGCTTGAGTCCAAAATAAAAAGCAAGAACCTCCAAGACCAAAAACAAGTCTTGGGTGAATCCAAATAAAACTCTTGCCATAAAAAATATATTTTGAAAGGGAGGGTTCTTTTGAAGGAAAAATTTAAATCACCTCCCTCAAGTCAAGTAAAAATTTTGAAAAATCCAAATGAAATTTTGGGTGTCACAACACCTACCCCCTTAGGAAAAATCTCGTCCTCGAGATTTCAGCTGATCCTCGAATAGATATGGATATTCTGCCTGAAGAAAATCTTCCCTTTCCCATGTAGCTTCATCCTCAGTGTGGTTGCTCCACTGAACTCTGAAAAATTTGGTCGTTTTCTGACGGGTCCTCCGTTCAGACACTCCCAGTATCTTTACTGGCCGCTCTCTGTAGGTGAGATCTGGTTGTACATCAATGCCCTCATGAGATACATGCTTCTCCGGGTTACTCACACATTTTCTCAATTGTGAGACGTGGAATACGTCATGGACGTCTGACAGCTCCTTGGGTAAGTCTAGTTTGCAGGCCACTGTGCCTCTTCGTGCCTCTATACGAAATGGTCCGATAAATCTCGGGGCTAGCTTCCCCTTAATTTTGAACCGTTGCAGGCCCCTCATAGGAGACACTCGTAGGTATACGGAATCACCGGGTTCAAAGCTGACCTCACGATGTTTTTGATCGTAGTAGCTCTTTTGTCGGCTCTGCGCTGTCTTGAGTCTGTCCCTGATCTGTTTAACTTTCTCCTCGGCCTCTTTAAGCATGTCTGGGCCGAAGATACGGCTGTCACCTGTTTCTGACCAGTTCAGTGGGGTACGACACCTCCGCCCGTACAATGCTTCAAAGGGTGCCATTTGCAAGCTGGCTTGGTAACTGTTGTTGTAAGCAAACTCGGCATACGGCAAACTCTCTTCCCAACTGGACCCATAGGTGAGCACACAGGCTCTCAGCATATCCTCTAGGATTTGGTTCACACGTTCCGTTTGTCCATCAGTCTGAGGGTGGTACGCTGTACTGAAAGCTAGCTACGTGCTCAGAGCTTGTTACAGGTGATCCCAAAATTTGGAGACAAATTGTGTGCCTCGGTCGGATATTATAGTCTTTGGGACTCCATGCAAACAAACTATATGGGAGAGATAAAGTTTGGCCAGTCTTTGTGTGGATTAGGTAGTCTTCACGGGAATGAAATGAGCAACCTTGGTTAGTCGGTCTGTGATGACCCATATGGTGTCATTTCCGCGTTGTGATCGGGGTAGTCCGACGATGAAGTCCATTCCTATTTCATCCCATTTCCACTCCGGTATCCTGTTTGGCTGGAGTAGCCCTGCTGGCTTTTGATGCTCGGCCTTGATGCGCTGACATGAATCGCAACAAGCAATAAATGCGGCTATATCCCTTTTCATACCGTGCCACCAAAATCTTTCCTGAATGTCTTTGTACATTTTGGTTCCTCCAGGATGGATCGAGTATGGAGCGGTGTGGCTTTCGGTTAGGATTTGTTGCTTGAGTTCCTCAATGTTAGGTACGCAAAGTCTGTCTCCGTACCATAATATTCCTTCACTGTCTGTGACGAACTCTGAAGCCTTACCAAGGTTCATTTTCTTCTTTATACCTTCGATGCTGGGATGTCCCTGTTGAGCCTTCTTAATTTGTTCCACTAGGGTGGGTTGTATCTCCAGATTTGATACGGTGCCCTCAGAGACTAACACCATGTTGAGCCTAGCGAACTCTTGCTGAAACTCAGGCCTCAAGTTTTGCGGACCGTCGTTGTCCGGGCTGGGGTTTCGACTAAGGGCATCAGCCACTACATTTGCTTTCCCTGGATGGTAGTGAATGCCGACATCATAGTCCTTGACCAATTCCAACCAGCGTCGTTGGCGTAAATTTAGCTCTGGCTGTGTGAAAATATATTTGAGGCTCTTATGGTCCGTATATATTTCACAGCGATTTCCCAACAGAAAGTGCCTCCACTCCTTGAGTGCATGTATGACTGCTGCTAGCTCCAAGTCATGTGTTGGGTAATTTTCCTCATGTTTTCGCAGCTGCCTGGAGGCATACGCGACAACTTTGCCATCCTGCATTAGTACACATCCGAGGCCTTTTCGGGACGCGTCACAATATACTTCAAAACTCTTGTGTATGTCTGGCACGGTTAATACCGGTGCGGTTGTTAGCTTCTTCTTAAGTTCTTGGAAGCTTCTCTCGCATGCTTCCGTCCATACAAATTTCTTGTCTTTCTTGAGCAACTGTGTTATTGGTTTTGCCACAGTGGAGAATCCTTCAATAAATCTTCTGTAATATCCGGCCATTCCCAGGAAACTCCGCACATCTGTAACGTTGGCGGGTGGCTTCCAGTCAAGTATGGCTTTGACTTTTTCTGGGTCTACGGCCACGCCTTCTTGGTTCAATATATGGCCTAGGAAACCAACCTGCCTTAGCCAAAACTCACACTTGCTAAATTTGGCGTACAACTGATGTTTCCTTAATTCTCCCAAAACAATTCTGAGATGCTCAGCATGCTCTTCTGGTGTCCTTGAGTATACCAGAATATCGTCGATGAACACCACAACAAATTTGTCCATGAATTTCATGAACACTTTGTTCATGAGGTGGACGAAATATGCGGGGGCGTTTGTTAGACCAAAAGGCATCACTGTGAATTCATATAATCCGTATCTGGAGGTGAATGCTGTTTTAGGGATATCTTCTGTCCGTACTTTCAATTGATGATATCCCGATCTCAAATCAATTTTTGAGAACACCTTGGCTTATGCGAGCTGGTCAAACAAATCATTTATCCGTGGCATCGGATATTTTTTTTGATGGTGACCATATTGAGAGCTCGATAGTCTATACACAGTCTCAGTGTCCCATCCTTTTTCTTGGCGAACAACACTGGCGAACTCCATGGTGAGGAGCTGGCTCGAATAAATCCTTTGTCCAATAATCCCTTTATCTGCTTCTTCAACTCCACCAATTCTGAGGGTGCCATTCTATAAGGTTTCTTATAGATGGGAGCGGTGCCAGGTGCTAGTTCGATGCTGAATTCTATCTCTCGATCTGGTGGCATGCCTGGCAGTTCTTCAGGAAATACGTCAGGAAACTCGCATACCACTGGAACTTTTCTCAGTTCTGAAATGTCCACTTTGTTCAGTTTTGGTTGCCGTGACCGTGGCCTTTCTTGAGCTGTAACCTTTATTGTCTTGCCATGATGGTGAGGGAGAATCACGGTCCGATTGAAACAGTCAATGAATCCTTTGTTGGTGGTTAACCAGTCCATCCCTAAAATGACATCCAGTCCTTTATTTTCCAAGACGATGAGATTTGCTTGGAACTGTAGTCCTTCGAACTCAATGATTACTCCTTGGCAGTAACTCTGAGCGATTTGCTTATTTCCGGGGGACTTGATGATCATAGATTTTTCCAAGGGAAGTATCGGAAAACCATGTTGCAAAACAAAACTCTTCGAAACGAACGAATGGGAAGCTCCAGAATCAAACAAAACCGTGGCAGGTACTGTGTTGACAGGGAACGTACCGAGCCCGATGTCTGGGGCATTCTGCGCTTCTTCCCTGGTCACATGGTTCAGGTGACCCTTCCTGTGGTTGTTGTTGGGATTGAAATTGTTGCGCTTGGGGGCTGGATTATTCCCACCATTGTTTGGCTTGGGGGCCGAGTTCCTCGGCTTTGGGCATTGTTTAGCATAGTGCCCTACTTCACCACAAGCATAGCAGGTGACCCCTGGACGGTACGTGAACTCCTTGTCCCTGGCATGAAACTGTCTGACGGGCCTTAGATCAGTAGTCGTGGATTTCCTTGCTTCTTGTTCTCTGTCATGTGCTCGTCGTAGGCATAACGAGATAGCTGGGTAAACTGACTGTTGTATTCTGTCACTGACATGCCTCTTTGCTTGAGATCGTCAAATTCTCTCTTCTTGATTTTTATGATGCTCCTGGGGATGTGTGCCCCACGAAAGCCTTCCTTGAATTCTTCCCAGGTGATGTTGTGTTCACTGGGATGCATGTGTAAGAAGTTCTCCCACCATGTTGCAGCTGCTCCAGTAAGGTAGTGTGGTGCATAAAGTACCTTCTCATTATCTGAGCACTGAGCAATAATCAGCTTCCTCTCGATATCACGAAGCCAGTCATCGGCTTCCAGCGGCCTATCAGTGTGAGCAAAAGTTGAAGGGCGAGTCTTCTGTAATTCAGATAACTTGGAATGTGGCTGATAGGGTTCACGGTGGTTTCCCATATTGATGACGTGATTCATCATCTCTTGGTGCTGTTGCTGGCTTTGTTCGAAGAGACGGCATACTTGTGAGAAGGCTGCTTCGCTGTCTTGTTGACTGGACTGTCCCTGAGTGAAGTTGTTGCTAGTCTGTGTCCCATAAACTTCTTCTGGCTGATTGGGCATGGAGCGAGTCCACGGGCGAGACATTTTTGCAGTCTGGGGTATTATTTTGCAAAACCCATGAGAAGAACTGTGTGGCGCAAGGAAAATCTTGCAAAGGTAACAATTTAAAAGACCTCAAGGTTTTCAAGAAAACATAAACGATTTTGCACGGAGAAGAACTGCTTAGCATATATCTTACACGCGAAAAGCAAACACCCGATACAGCACTCAGGATGTGCGTACACAATCCTGACATGTTATTTAGACTAGCATACTCCTCCGGAAAGCAACGAACACACTAATACAAACTAGCGTACAGATAAAACACATCATACAAGCAGACAAAACGCGCGGCTACTCGGCGCTCTCAGTCGGAGATGGTGACGATGTCCTTCCCCTTGCCGAGGGCAAGACTCAGCGGTGCAGGAGATTCAACCTCCACCTCCTCTCTAGCTGGCTCCTGGCGCGTAACACTGCGCTGCGGTGATGGCGCGGGGGCGACAGGTGGTAGTGCGGGTGCGGCAGGCGGTTCAACTCTGACTGGAGTAGGAGCGATGACTCTGTCGAACTCCTCAGTTGTAGGCAGACGGCGAGCAGTGGCCAAAACGGCCGGTGCATAAGAGGCTGAAGACGAGACGAATGTCAGAGGCGGTGCTGTGAGGAGAAGCTCCTTCCTGCTGGCAGGACCGCCCCGGACTAAGTCCATGCGGGCAGCCACAAGATCATCCACGAGGTTGTCGAAAGACTCCTCCAGAGCCTTGAGATACTCCACAACCATCTCGATGGCTTCATCTCGTTCTCCCCGATGGCAGGCGAATGCATAGTGACAAGTATATGGCACATGGCATGGGAGGTAGCGGTAGCGACGAGTCTTCATCATAGGAAGGATGTCCCGAAGACGAGCTATCGCCTCACGGGCAGCCATCTGCACGGCTTGCCTCTCTGTAGGCATGGCCCTTCCCACAAAACGGAAATGGCGAGATGCAGAACGTCCTCCCTTGAATTGCACCACGGCTTGGTGCATAGACACGTCGTCGCTGAGCTTGTGCTGATAAAGCGTGAACTCCGGACGAGTCGCTGGCCCAATCGCGAGCTTGGTGATGGAGACGAGGAGTTTGACAAACCCCTCGGGCACGTTCGTGAACACTCGAGTCTCACAGTTGCTGCCAGCCATCTACAAAAGTAGGCAAAAATTCTGAGTAGTCATGTCATAAATTTATGATGTCCAACAGAAAATAGCTACAATTGCAAAATGCTAAAAAAGCACAAAAGACGCTAATAACCGATTAGCGATCGCACCTAGTGGCTTCCTACAGTCAGCCTGGCTCTGATACCAAGCTTGTCACGACCGGTTTTTCAATAAAATATTTATTGAGAGACCAGTCCCTTTTACGGACCAGTAAAGAAGAATTCCTTCTCACTGGTAGACAATATCTTGGTCACAGAAGAAAAATTACCAGGAGTACTGAATATAATAAAAGGTTGAGCGAAGACTGCTCAACAATTTATTACATGAACACCGATAAAACATAACGGCGGATCGGGTGGCATGACTACTAACTCACGATAACCACGGTGGTGGAAATATCACCGCGAAGTGGGTGATATGACTCCTGAAAACTACAGCTCTTCGAGCGTCGGAGTGAGGCTCGAGGAGACTTATTGCGGGTGGCGGAAGCGTATATGATACAAGTGACCAATATCCAGGATCGCACAGGACTGACTGGGAATCCTCTAGGCGTCGGACGCACTATCAAACTCTTCATCCAAGAGATCGCCTTCGTCAACATCTGGCCAAATCAACAAGCCAGGTGAGTACTATGAAAGTACTCGCAAGACAGTTCGGACATAAGATATAACAAATGTAAACATGAAGCATATGAACAGATTAACAAGTGCGTTCAGACATAGAGATAATAATGCATGGGAAAATAACAGAGAAGTCGGGCGGTAGTCCTCCCGAAATCCCAAAATAAATACTGGGTGCCAAACGAGGGTCTGAATGACTCCTCGAGAGGAAACTGCAAGAATAATAATGCCGCAGTCGGGCGTCAGGGCGACACCACATAAAGGGCTTATAAAAGGGAAATAAAAGATAGTGCATGCCACAGTCGGACGTCTGAGCGACATCACATAAAGGGCTTATATCAAAAGTAAATAATCAATATGCCACAGTCGGACGTCTGAGGGACATCACATAAAGGGCTTATATTGGGAATAAAAGACAAACATGCCACAGTCGGACGTCTGAGCGACATCACATAAAGGGCTTATATTGGGAATAAAAGACAAACATGCCACAGTCGGACGTCTGAGCGACATCACATAAAGGGCTTCATAACTTAACATCTTATTAGCTCAAGAATTTAAATCATATCCAGAGAATAATCAGGCATGAGATAAACAACAGGGCTAGTCCATCCACAGGAGTAACGTTCAGCTAAGTCTACTACTCATGCTCACTTACCGGAAAGAAGAACAAACCACGAGGACTTGACATAGATATGGATACACTGATCACGATACTTGACCATGGATACGATGACTCGAAAGGATTTGACTCTGCAGAGTTTGTACTTTAACCACAGCCAACGGATTTCAGTAGTCACGGGGACTAGTTCCGTCTACGGTGTTTTGGAAGAAACACGTCTAACCAGTACACACCCATTCAACATTCCGAAGCCAGGAATCACCCTCGGCAACGTTCAAGAAAAACCTTGAGACGGGGAGGCTACAACCTCACGTAGCATGGGATCAAAATTTCTATACGCGCGCTCTAAGGGGTGCCCCCCTCTCGGTCCCAACCGGAAACACCCATGCCCCCTGACTGGATGACTGGCTTTAATCCAGGGCCATGGAACCATCATCCCGACCCCTCTGTTTGGTGTGTACACGGAAGGAGGTTACCAACTTACTAAACCGCATTCTGGCAGAAAACATGTGGTAGCACGGAAGGGGGAAGAACGATAACGTGACTCCGTCCACGTTAACGTCGGAATTTAACGGATGACGTAAGGCTGGCATGCTACAACAGTACCACCTTACTGCCCTTCATGTCACCACATGACTAGGCCATCTCTCATCAGAGATCACCGCAACTTTGGAACACACGGGTAGTTGCCTCACATGCAACGAGGTGCTCACCGATACTCGTATGCCATGCACAACCTTTCACGCAATCATGCAAACACCTATCATATCAAAGGTTCAAACATGCTTGCCTGGTTCGGAGAAGTCGGAGTCTAGCTCGGCGAAGTTCGCGGCTCCGTCACCTCTTCCGGAACCTACGGTATAGCGAAAAAGCATACTAACGTGAAAACCAACGCGTGCATAAAAGTTGTTCGAAAAAAAATTCAAATAAATCCCATAAAAAACTAGACAAAATCTTAAGACCGTCAGAAAAGAATCACTCAAAAATCACTTTTTATTAAAAAGTTATAAGGGTTTCTGTCCAGGGACTCTTCTGTAATGAAACAGAAAAGTTCCAGGGGTTTAACTGAGAAAACAGAAAACGGTTCGAATAGAAACGCGCAGCCCACAGAGAAAACGTACTCTGCCCGAAGGCGCCAACAGAAAACGGTTCTCGGGGAAAGAAAGAGAGGCTGACGTGGGGGGTCCACATGTCAGGTTTGAAAGACCTCGCCGGCGCCCGAAGGCTGCGGTGGTCGCCGGCGTCGAACCACGGCGAGTCAGGGAGATCGGAGTGTACCAAGAGTATCAGCGTGTCCTTCCGTGTCGGTGGGTGGTGGACTTGGGCGTCGGGGAGCTCCACGTCGACGGCGACACTTTCTCCGGCGGACGGCGGCTCGGGCGATGGTGGGGAACTCCGGTGGTGTGCTGCAAACTTCGAATTGAAGCGCAGGTCAGAAGGAGGGATGCACTAGAGAGCTACTGGCAAGAGATGGGAGGCAGAGGTGCATGCACGGGAGCGAATCGAGCTGGATCCCGTGGCGGGTCGCGGCGGCCGGAGTTGAGGAAGGAGACTTCCTCGGGGCTCTTCCAGTGGCTAGGCAGGGTCTTGGTGGAGTGTAGAGGTGGTGTGGGTACTAGCTGGAGCTCGGGGCCTCTATTTATAGGCGGCTCGAGGGGTGGCCGTGAACGGGGTTGCTCCGGCGAGCAATTACGGCGAGGCAGCGGCTTGGCAAGGAGTTTAGGTGGCCAGGCAGCATCAGTGAGGTGTACTGGTGCCGTTCCCCCGCTAATCCTGGTCGGTCTTGGCGTAATGGCGCCGGTCCACGGTGGGGTGGCCGTACGGGCACGACGGCGGCAGAGAGCGCGCTCCGCGCCCAGCGGTTCGCGAGGAGGGTGGCAGCGCGCACTGGGGAGTGGAAGACCACGCGGCGCTCTCCGGTGGCTTGGGCGGCGCTGGGTGGCGCCGTCTGCGCTGCGCCTCTCTCTGGCGGCCGCAAAGCCGCCGCTGGCGTCGGTCACGGGGCGGCGCACCTCCTCCATCTCGTCGCCGACGCCCGCAAGCATCTAGGCGCTCGTGCGGTGCAGAGGACAAGGGGGTGGGGACAGGAAACACGGCGACGCCGGGCACTGGCGAGATCGACAACAGACACTGAAGAAAACGACAGTGATTCCTCCACTGTTAACTGAATTTGACTGAACCTGATATTGACAGTGCTCTGAAGGTGTTCGATGAAATGATTAGGTATGAAGAAAAATTTTCCTGGAGCTGGGGCTTGGTGAGGTGACCACTCAATGCACCCAGAGGCTGCCTGATTTTACTCAGAATTTTTGGAGAAGGATTTGAATGAATTTCATCAAATTTGGCAAATCCGGTCCAAACATGCAGCAAGTATAGTTTGAAAAATTTGAACTGGAGACCAGTGGATCTTCATGGATCTTGGTTGAGGGTTCAAAGGACTAGGAAGGGAAAAAGGTTTGGGGGCAAAAATCAAAGCAGAAAGAGTAGTACCTTTGTAAACCTCCAATGATCAAGATATAATGTAGAAATTGTTTTGATAAGAAATAAGTGGATAATAAAACTATGGAGAGGTCCAACTTGCTGGATTTGAAGTAAATCATGATCCAAAGATAAGGAAAGGTTTATGAGAGTGGATTTGCACTAAGGTCATGGCAAGAGAGATTTGTTGAAAGTGGTAGAGGATTATTCCAAAAGCTATAGAGTATTTTGAAAGAAATTTTCAAAAGACATTTTTCCCAAGTGAAAAGCATTTTGGCTTGAGTCCAAAATAAAAAGCAAGAACCTCCAAGACCAAAAAACAAGTCTTGGGTGAATCCAAATAAAACTCTTGCCATAAAAAAATATTTTGAAAGGGAGGGTTCTTTTGAAGAAATTTTTTAAATCACCTCCCTCAAGTCAAGTAAATTTTTTGAAAAATCCAAATGAAATTTTGGGTGTCACAGTTCTTTCCCTCCTACCGATCTACGCCCTAGCTTCCTAAGATCTCGCGGACAAACTCGACGAACTTGCAACACAGAAAGACACGAGATTTATACTGTTTCGGGCCACCGTTGTGGTGTAATACCCTACTCCAGTGTGGTGGTGGTGGATTGCCTCTCGGGCTGACGATGACCAGTACAAGGGGAAGAACAGCCTCCTGAGGTTGAGGTGTTCTTGTGCTCGACGAACTTGTGTGGGTGAGATGCCTCTGAATGAGTTATCTCCTACGGTGGTGGCTAGCTCTACTTATATAGGCCCTGGTCCTCTCCCCAAATATTGAGCGGGAAGGGAGCCAACAACGGTGGGCAATTATGAAAGGGGACAGCTAGTACAAGCTATCCCGACAAAAGTGGTCTTCGCCTGCAAAAGGCTCCGGTGGTGACGCCGTCTTGGGCTCCATGGTGACCTCCGTCTTGCCGTCCTGCTAGTCTCTGGTCTCGTTGCACTGGTATGGAAACCTTTGCTTGATGCCTCGGTACTCCGCGCCTGCGCCTGCGTCCTTAGCACCAAAGAGGAAACCTTTGCTAGTCTCTGAGCGACACCACATAAAGGGCTTATAATATAAAAGAAATAACAAGCATGCCACGGTCGGGCGTCTATGCGACACCACATAAAGGGCTTATAAATAATAGAAATAACAGGCATGCCACAGTCGGGCGTCTATACGACACCACATAAAGGACTTATAAATAAAAGAAATCACAAGCATGCCACAGTCGGGCGTCTGAGCGACACCACATAAAGGGCTTATAAGAGAATAATTGCAGTGTGTATCCAGGAGGTAGAACCGTCCCAGGGATACTCAAAAATTCAAATAATGTAAATGGTTAGTCCACAATAATAATAATCATAATCCTCATATGTCACATGTCATAATCAATGTTCTGGTTTAGCCGTTTCTCCTCCGAAGACCGACACTATGACCGACACTAAACCCATCTCAGACTGTAGTCCTTACCCATGGACACGGCTATTCGAATAGATTTAACCTCTGCAGAGGGTGTACTCTTTACCCACGAGTAACGGATTTCTTTAGTCCATCGGGACTAATTCCGTCTACGGTCTTTTAATTGAAAACACACCTGACCGCACACACCAGCCTAACTTACCGGTGTCTCGAATCACCCACGACACCTGTTAAGCAAAACTTTAAGTGGGGAGGCTACAACCTCGCGTAGCATGGGATCAAATTTATATCGCGCGCTCTAAGGGGTGCCCCCCTCTCAGTCCCAACCGGAAACACCCATGCCCCTGGACCAGGTGGCATGCCTACCGGATGCATCCGGTATCTTCCACCATGGCCTCTCTGTACGCTGTGTGCTAGGAAGGGGTTGACAACTTACTGAACCGTTCCCTACCTGCGGCAGGGACAAGTGGTAGTACGAAACAAGTATGGGGGTTACTGGAACAAGACTCGATCTACGGCCGACTCAGGAGGTCCAAGTATTCCCTGTATGATTAGCATAACAAATATATTTCCATTAACAGATAGAGTCACCACTCATCATACCTCACCATGCCATACCGGACATAGTCGTCTCGACGAGGAAACTAGGGACAAGCTCATGTCTACCCAAGACAGAGACTTTCCCGGCTTCCTTCCGGTATGCATGAAAAGCTTACGAGGATGATTACTATCACTAGCATATCAATTTCTAACAGCAAAGAATCTCATTATGTACTCACGCGCATGATCGTATCGTCACATAAAATAACGAATGCTCCATGTCAAGGTGGTGTTGTAACCGTATCAAACAACACACAAAAATATTATGCCCGGGTTCAGAATGCTTGCCTTCAAGTTGTGGAGAGGCAGGGTGCATTCCAGAACTTTTGAAAGTTTTCTCCTCTCTCTAAAAATCCTATTTTTGAAAATATTCAAAACAACACATAGTTTCAAAACAGAACAAAAAGGTTGTTTGGAAAATTTTCAAATAAATAATAAAATAAACTAGACATAATTTGAGAAACAAAAGAAAAAGAATCAAGTCATTTGGACTTATATTTAAAAAGTTATAGCCAGTCAAAGTTTAGTCAAAGTTCTGCTTTAAAAAAAAACTGAAAAGAAAACGGTTCGAATAGAAATACGTTTTCGAGACGGAGGAGACGTACTTCTGGGTTTACGCTATCACTTAAAACAGCGCGGGCCGGTTCGTGGGTCACTGACAATGGGTCCACGGGGCCCACTGGTCAGGTTTGACCAGTCGCCTCTCCCTCCTCTTCCTCTGCCCGAGCGGAGGCGGGACTCCTACGATCGACGCCGGCGATTGGCGGCTCCTCGCGGGCTCCGGAGGGCAGGGATGGATCCGCGGTTCCAGGGCGGTCCTCCCGGTGGTCGAGAGGGTGGCGGGGACGGAGGGAGTCGCCGGCGGCGAGCTTCGCGGCGGACGGCGGCTTCAGGAGAATTGGGACTTCACGCTACGGTGGTCCTCGAGCGAGTTTGAGGTGTTGGGTGGCTCCGCGAGACCGAGGGGAAGGGGATGGTGGCACTGGTTGGACGGTTGCGGCTCTGGTTGCGACGAGCGGGGCCGGAGCGTGGCGGCGGCCGAACCTGCCGGAGATGGGGAAGAAGGCCTCCCGTCGTCGCTGGTTGGCCGTGGGGGCTTTGGTGGACTGGCTTGGGGTCGCCTGGGTTGGTCGAGCTCGGGGTCCCTTTTATAGGCGGTTGGGGTCGGTTCCGCGGCGGTCGTTGATAAGAACGCCGGCGACCGCCGTTCTGTAGCCTGCAGGGCGACGTGGTGGAGGCTAGCGGTCTGGGCAGGGTGAGCGGATGAGCATGGACTGTTCTAAGGGGCAGCTGGCGCGCTGGAGTGGCTCGGGCGGCGCCGTCCACGGCAGGGGCTGTCGGAGCGGCGGTGGCGGCTAGCGTCGGTGGCGCTGTGGAGCTCCAGGAGCGGCTCTGCGGTGAGGGAGGAGTCGGGCGTGTTGGCGGTGAGTGGCCAAGGGTCAGGACTAGCGTGGGGAGGGCGGCAGTGAGACGCGGCGGCTCGGCGCGCGCGCGTGCAAAACGTGCGCTCTGGGCGCGCCCAGCGCACGCACGCGAGGTGTTTGGAAAAATGCCAAGGCATGCCAGGAGGCTAGGGTGGGGCTGGGGATTACCAGGTCTAGGCTAGGGTTTGCAAGGAGATCACTGGACAAGCTTGTTAGGTCAGGGGATCAAGTTCACAATGCAAACTAATGATCATGCCAAATCTGTTCATGCACTCAAGGTGTTCGACAGAATGCTAAGTGCATCTAGGCAACTCCAGACCAGTGTCTCTTTAGACGTAGGTGGTGGTGGCAAGGTTAGTTGGTCAAGACCAGAAACTTGATAGTGCAAGTTTTGCAAATCTTCAGTTCTGGGCAGAAAGTGAAGGGCATTATTGCATGGACCAAAAATACTCCAATGGGTCCAATCTCCTGGACTTAAGGGTTTGGTAGGGAGGACTACAAGCAAGAAAAAGCTCATGGGCACTAGAGCAAAATAAATTAGGGTTGCAGTAGAAAAAGCCAAACTGGGCCAGAGAGCAAAAGAGGAAGATTTGCTCAAATTTTTCAAAGAACACTCATGGGCTTTTGCGTAAAGCTGCATTATATGCATCTACTGACATCTCCAAACACTTGGAAGAATTTTTAAAGAAATATTTAAATAGGTTGCAGTGCAAAAATACCTACTGGACCAGATCTGAAAATTTGGTGTAGAGCTCAAAATCTCCAATGACCAAAAGATATTTTTGCATAAAAGTGATGTGGAAACATCATATGACATCCCCAAATTTTGGTGAAAATTTGAAATGTATTTATCAAATGGTTGCAGTGCAAAAGAGGCTCCAAATTGATGAAAAATCATTTAAAAAATAAAGCTCAGGAAAAACAATTATGCAAACAAATCCACTGATAAAAGGAATGTTTTTCTTGAGAGGGGATACCAGTCCAATAATATTTTTGGAAAGTTTTCACTTGGGGTAAAAACTTAACAGTATTAAAGAAAAGAGAGGTTCTGAAATCAAAAGATAAATCCAGAAAATAAGAATTTAATTTCCTGGCAAAATTTTAATTAATAAAACAAGGTCAAAATTTTGGGGTGTTACACACGCCTGCTTGCATAGCCACGCTGTGGGCCGCAGGCAGGCAAGTCTAGGGACCCCCATTCCCAGAACGCCGACAGTAGCCCCCGGGCCCATGGCGCGCTCGGGCCTGGCTTCGAGGCGAAGCCAAGGGTAAAGTAAGAGTGCCACGGGCCCCCTAAAGCCCGCGGCCTCGGTTGACGCATGGCGGTTGATTGGATGTGGGCGTCTCCGCTTCCCCACGCTGCCTTGGGAACTGCTCGACTTGACAAGAGGCTGGCGCAGACAGTACTTGCCTTCATTGCTTCTTCCTCGCCTCGCTCCAGATCCCCTTTCTCGCTCCTCGCCACCGATACCTCCAGATCTGCTCCAATCATGCTCCGCATCTACAACCCATGGCGCCGCGCAAGGCCAAGTCCTCCTCGGCGCCGGCTTGGTACGAACCAGCTCTTGAAGCGCCCAATGTCTCAGAGAAGAGCCTCGCCTCCGCGCGCTTGCTGACGGCGGGGGAGAGCAATGAATGGTGGAAGACGGAGCTCCGGCTTGCCTCTGACGTGCCGGAGCCTGAGGGAAGCACCTTCTTCCCCTTCTTCTCGAGCAGCATCGCCGTCGGGTTGGTTACCCCCTTCTCCGATTTCTTTTATGAGGTCCTCGACCACTACGGGCTGCTGGCGTTGCACCTCCATGCCAACTCTATCCTCCTCATGTCCATCTTCGCCTACTACTGCGAGGCGTACCTGGGCGTGATGCCATCCGTGGCGCTTCTGCGCCAGTTCTTATTCATTCGCGTCAGCGATGGACACATCTCCGGGTGCGCCAATTTCATTGCATCTGGCAAGGCCAACTCAATCTCGAGCACCGGGAAGAGGGCCGACAACATCCGAGCCAAATGGGTCATGATGGACGCCACGTGCGTCCATCCGCATTTGGTGTTGCCAATGGAGGCGCCCCTGTTCAACAAGGGGTGGCCCCGCACAGAGCTCGCTGATGAGCGGACGTCATCTGTGTTGCGGCAGATGACGACCGACTTGAAGCCGGGCAACGCGAAGGCGGCCAAGGTGACGAGGGTCATGCTCCTGAGGGAGTTCTTGATGCTGCGAGTTGCTCCACTTCAGGCGCGCGCGCACCCCCTGTGGAACCTCCGAGATGAAGGAGACAAGACCCGCCTGAGGCTGGGGGCACTGCCTGACGACGAACTGGCCGCTGTCCTGCGCCTCCTGGTTGGGGACAACCAGGAGTACCCGCCGAGCGCCTTCGTTCCTTTGTTCCACCGCAAGGACTGGGAGGAATTTGTCGCCTCCAGGCCGACCTTTGACGCGTGCGGGCTGGTGCCGCCGGCGCTCACAGGAGCCTCTGCAGCATCGAAATCGGTGGAGGTGTCCTCTAACGAGTCCCGTGGGGAGGAGGAAGAGGAGGTGGACTCGGAGGAGACTCCTGAAGAGGTGGGGGAGACTCCTCCTCTGAGCAAGGCCGAGATCCTCCGCTCCCTGCCAGACGACGCCGAGACCGACGCTTGCCAGGACGAGAGGGAGCAGCCCCTTCATCCCGACAAGGAGTAGGTCATCGTTGGTTCCTCGAAATGCTGCCTCTGTCTTGACGCCTCCCGGGGCCGGGTCCGGCCCTTCTGCTGCGCCGCCTTCTGCCGCCGGGGCCCGCGCGCCCACTTCTCAGGCCCCGACGCTTTCAGGCCTCAAGCTTCTCAAGCGGAGGGTGGAATACACCGCGGTGGACCAGTAAGTGCTTGATCTCCGTCTTGTTTTTGCTCATGTCTCTGCTTGCTGACCTTCGTCATTGGTTGTAACTTTCGAGTAGATGATTTTTCATATAAAAAACTTTTTAATCCGAGTTCGTATGCAAAAGTTATGCCCATTTTACAAATTCCAGAGAGATTTGGCAAATAAAGTCGAAATTCATATTTGTAAATTTTCCCAACAACTAGACCACATATCACATGGGAAACTTATTTTCTTTTATTTTTTTGACATTTCCATCATTTCTTTTATTTTTTCTAAAACTGAAAAGGCGGTCCACAGGGGGGGTGCATTCGGTGGAATATTTGGGCAAAGTTAGTAATGGCGCACCGTGGGTGTGGTGCGCCATTACTAGTTTAACTAGTAATGGGGCACCACACCCACGGTGCGCCATTACTAACTTTGAAAAGAAAATAAAAAAATTTGTTAGTAGTGGCGCACCGAGGGTGTGGTGCGCCATTACTAGTTTGGAAAAAAAATAAAAAAATTTGTTAGTAGTGGCGCACCGAGGGTGTGGTGCGCCATTACTAGTTAAACAAGTAATGGCGCACTATCCCCTGGTGCGCCATTACTAGTTTTGAAAAAAAATTGTTAGTAGTGGTGCACCGTGGATGTGGTGCGCCATTAGTATTTGGACACTAATGGCGTACCAACACATGTTGCGCCATTAGTATATAGTAGTGGCGCACCACATGCGTGGTGCGCCATTAGTGTCCATATTATCTATAGCCCTATTCCTAGTAGTGACACCTCCTTCGAAGAACCCAAAACTGGGATAAAGAGTGATCAGGTTTATCCCGAACACCCCAGTACTAGTTACATGGGGGCAGAAGCCGACGACTGGCCAACTCTCAAATTTTATAAATGGCCGCACAGAAGGTAATATTTTAAATTAACAAGCATTACATAGCGCACATGAACTCGTTTCATATTACAGGATCACATGAGTACATTCATTCAAATATTACATCCTCAGCACATTCCTCTGCCGCAAGGCGAGCACCCTTCAGGACACTGTCATAATACTTTTCAGGGTGGCGATGCTCCTTGCCCTCCGGCGGCCCCTCCTTCACCAGCTTTTCGGCGTCCATCTTGGCCCAGTGCACTTTCGCCCGGGCAAGAGCCCTGCGCGCACCCTCAATGCAGACAGACCGCTTTATGACTTCAAACCGTGGGCAGGCGTTCACAAGCCGCCTTCCCAGGCCGAAATAGCTGCCAGGCAGGGGCTCGCCAGGCCACATCCAGTCTATGAGGCCAGTTCGGCCGCCTTGTGAAGTTCGACCACTTGCTTCAACTGGTCGCTCAAGGGCATTAGATGTTCGGTCCAAGTATACTGAGACCAGAACAACTTCTCCGTCGAGCTCCCTTCCTCGGCCCGGTAGAACTCCGCGGCATCCGATACACTGCTGGGTAGATCTGCGAACGCTCCTAGAGAGCTCCGAACTCGGGTAAGTAAAAAGAAAGTTTCCTTCACATGCTTGCTTTGCATAATGAATGCCTTACCTGCCGCTACCTTCTTGACCGCCTCAATTTCCAGGAGGGCCTTTTGGGCTTCGGCCTTGGCATTTTGTGCGTTCTCGAGGGCCTTCGCAAGCTCGGACCCTTGCGTCTTAGAGTCACGCTCCAAGGACTCGTATTTTTTAACGAAATCCTGGAGCTCTTGCTGAACCTCGCCGACTCGGGCCTCTTGCTTCTCGCGCTCGGCTCGCTCCTTGGCCGCTTTGTCTTCGGCCTCGAACAGCGCCTTCTTCAGGGCCGCCACTTCGGTCGTGGCCCCTAGCAAAATTCATGACGATCCTTTGAACAACCACCTTCTTTTTTTATCAATATATAGACGGGGTATCACTTAACTTTGTTCTCTTCGAGCTGCCTCTTAGTAAGGCCGAGCTCTTCCTTGGACCGCTCAAGGTCCCGCTTCAGTGCGGAGACCTCCGCAGTACGAGCGGCAGCGGCCAGCAGCGAAGCCTGCTTATTCACATAGACATATTCTGATTAGACTCTTGTGATTATCATTTGATCCTCTGTTCGGCGTTTCTTTGCGAACACCAAACAGAGCATCAGGGCTACTGTCTATGCTGTAACATTTTCTCATAATTCGATTGCTTACCTCACAGCCTGTTAGGAGGCTGGCACAGGCTTCAGTCAGTCCGCTTTTGGTGGACCAAACCTTCTTGACCACCGCACTCATCATAGTATGCTTCGTCAATGGAAGTGCCGTGAAGCGCTTCCAGCAAATTGTCCGATGCCTCTGGATGGACAGAGGCCATCGGCACAGACGTCTTGCCCCCCTTTGCGAGGGGTCGCCTGACAGAATCCGGAACCACTAGAGGTTCCAGCGCAGTATTCGGCCGGGGGCTAGACTTGCTGCTGCCGGCATTAGTGCCCATGGGAGTCTTGCCCGTCCCGCGCCCAGCGTCCGGAATGTCGCCTTGGGGCGCCTCCGGAACTGTCTCCCCTTGGTTCAGCACCCTTTGAGACAACACCTCGACGTCCTTCGTACGGCGGGGGGAGGAGGCGGTTGGGAGTGAATCGATGTTCATCTCCGACGGACCCAAAGACTCATCCGAAGAGGATACGCCGATATGGGCTTTGGATGGGCCGCATGATCATGTTTGGCATGATAAGAAGCAATAAAATAAAGCATACCAAGGACTATTATGGTATCCGGATACTTACGACTTCGCCAGGGGCTTATCCCTGGGTAACCACTCCTCGTCGCTGAAAGCGGCTGTTGTGGAGCAGTCCGGAAGGAGAGTCCTTCCCTTCTTGGACCCTTCGGCCTCCCCAGACGGGGCGGCCTTCCTTTTCTTGTGTCCCCTGGCTGGGGGTGGAGAACTTTCCTCTTCCTCCTCCTCGTTTTTGTGGGAGGAGGGCGCCTCGGTGTTATCGGACGATGAGTCCGATAGAACCTTGCGCCGGAGACCTTTCCTGGTCCCCGTGGCCTTCTTCTTGGCCTTCTTCTCCGGCGCCTCATAGGGCGCCGGAACCAGCATCTCCGTTAAGAGAGCCCTTGCTGGATCTTCAGGCAGTGGGGCCGGACAATCGATCTGCTCCGCTGTCGCAACCTAGTCCTGTTAAATGCCGTGGAGGCTTAGATCCCTCACATGATTATACTGGGGAAAGAAACATCTTATGAGATATAAGGATCTTACCGGATTGGCGAGGCGCTTTGCGCTGAGTCCGCGATCCTCGGTAAGGGAAGGAGGTACCTCGGCAGACATGAACAGCACCTTCCAGATGTCCTGGTGCGTTGTGTCGAATAGCTCTCGCAGCGTCTGGTGCTTAGCCGGGTCGAACTCCCACATATTGAACGCCCGTCTTTGAAACGGGAGGATCCGGCGGAAGAGCATGACTTGGACCACGTTGACAAGCTTGATTTTCTTGCTTATCATGTTTTTGACGCAGTTCTAGAGTCTGGTCAGCTCCACCAATGAACCCCAGGATAGGCCCTTCTCTTTCCAGGAGGTGAGCCGCATGGGGATGCCGGATCGAAATTCGGGGGCGCCACCCAGTTGGTGTCGCGTAGTTCGGTGATGTAGAACCACCCCGATTGCCACCCCTTCACGGTCTGCACATAGAAGCCTTCGAGCCAGGTGACGTTGGGCATTTTGCCCACCATGACGCCTCCGCACTCCGCTTGCTGGCCGACCACCACCTTCGGTTTAATGTTGAAGGTCTTCAGCCACAGGCCAAAGTGGGGCTTGATGCGGAGGAAGGCCTCGCACATGACGCTAAGTGCCGAGATGTTGAGGATGAAATTGGGGGCCAGATCATGGAATTCTAGCCCGTAGTAGAAATGAGCCTGCAGACGGATGGGTGGAGGGGAAATCCCAGCCCGCGGACGAAGTGGGTAAGGAATACAACCCTTTCGTGGGGTTCTGGAGTACGGACGATTTGCCCTGCGTCTGGGAGCCGGTGCGCAATATCTGTGGCCAGGTATCCGGCTTCCCGGAGCTTCGTAATGTTCTCCTCCGTAACGGAGGAGACCATCCACTTGCCTCCCGCTCCGGACATGTTTGGAGTGGTTTTTCGGAGAAAATGTGAACTTGGGCGATGGAGCTCGAGTGCGCGAGAATGGATGGGCAGGGAAGAAGAAGGCGTGGGTCAAAAAAGAGGAGTCCTTGTCCCTTTATAAGGGCGGTAGAAACTGTGCGCCTCCCCGCTTGCGTGGTAAACTGGCTTATTCCCCGAGCGTCGTAATTGATGGCGCGGTTGGGTTACCCACCCGTATTGATAAGAATCCCGTGATAAGGGGACACGTTCTCTGCTTCGACAAGACGTGCCAAGAAAACCGCCTCGCGATATGTGCAGTAGCTGGTTGAGAAAAACGGTTCGAATAATGACCGGGCCATGGCGTGATGTCATCCTACGAAATGTGTCAGCATATTGGATTTGTGGGATATTGTACTCTCTACGGTGGTATGTGGAATTTGTTTTGCAGAGCCGAACACGATCCTTGTGTTCAAAATCTTCTATGGAGTATCCGGAGAAGGAACCCGGCTTGCAATGCCGAAGACAATCTGCATGCCAGACTCATCGTCATTGAGGCCTGGTTCAGGGGCTACTGAGGGAGTCCTAGATTAGGGGGTCCTCGGACTGCCGGACTATATACTTTGGCCGGACTGTTGGGCTATGAAGATACAAGATTGAAGACTTCGTCCCGTGTCCGGGTGGGACTCTCCTTGGCGTGGAAGGCAAGCTTGGCAATTCGGATCTGTAGATCTCCTCCCTTGTAACCGACTCTGTGTAATCCTAGCCCCCTCCGGTGTCTATATAAACCGGAGGGTTTAGTCCATAGGACAACAACAATCATAATCATAGGCTAGCTCTAGGGTTTAGCCTCTACGATCTCGTGGTAGATCAACTCTTGTAATACTCACATCATCAAGATCAATATAGCAGGAAGTAGAGTATTACCTCCATCGAGAGGGCCCAAAGCTGGGTAAGCATTGTGTCCCCTGCCTCCTGTTACCATCCGCCTTAGACGCACAGTTCGGGACCCCCTCCCCGAGATCCGCCGGTTTTGACACCGACACTGGGGGCTCGGGCGGTTCTTGGAGGACCGTCTCCATCTCCGCCAGGACGGCGTTGTGCCTGGCCTCCTGAGCCGCCAGGACACGCCGCAGGTTGTGCTGATAGGCTGATGACACGCTCGGCAGGCCGAAAGGCAGGCGAACGTAGCTGTGCGGTGGACCCTCACAGCGTCCCACGCGCGATGGCCAGAAGAGCTCCTGAGAAGCGGCCCTGTTGAGCCCTGGAACGTCGATGCAGACCCGCAGCCCGGCATCCTCGCCTGGATGGGAAGCTGCATCTCGTGAGCGGCGGTCACCGCGCATGGCCCTTTCGTCTTGCAATTCCTGGGTGGTCTTGGTGATGAACTCCTGAACGGTGGGTGATCCTAGCTGTGTGCCCACCTGAGGAAAACGTGTCGCGAAGCACACCTCCAAGTGGTGCCCAAGCGCCTCCCTCGTGATGTGGGCAAGGTCTGAGGCCTTCCAGAAGAAAGCCCCCGAGCCCTGCCCGAGGAGGGTGCTGGGCGCGCCTTCCTATGTGATGTAGGGAGGCGCCCCTGGAGCGGGCGCTGATCCTGACGAGGTTCCAGCCGCGACGCCACCCTCCTGAGGCCCGGCACGGCGCAACTGCTTCTTCTTGGGGATGGCCTCTGGAGGGCCCTCACTTTTGCTGTCGGGGTCGTCGATTGCTGCAGCTTGGAAGGCGCGCTCGAGGAAGCACACCACATCTCTCTCTTCACATGTGACCGTGATGATTTCGCCGCTTCCCAGCATCTTGAGGGCATTGTAGCCGTGGTGGGTGACGGCCATGAACTTGGCCAGGGCTGGATACCCGAGGATGGCATTGTACGGCAGACGGATGTGCGCGACGTCGAAGTCGATGAGCTTCGAGTGGTAATTCTTGTGTTCTCTGAAGGTGACAGGGAGGCGGACCTACCCTATCGGCGTGGTGGAACCGTCGGTCACTCCTGAGAAAAGCTTGGTAGGCTGAAGCCGATCATATGTCACTTGGAGGTTGTCGAACGTGTCGACGGACAGAACGTTGAGCCCCGCGTCGCCGTCGATGAGGGTCTTGGTAACTTGCACATTGCTGATGACTGGGGAGAACAGCATCGGGAGGGCGCCAGCGGTAGCCGCGCACTTGAGCTAATCTGCCGAGTTGAACGTGATGGGGCACTGGGACCATCTGAGTGGGTGTGTGGCCTCGAGCTTGGGGAGGACAGCATTCACTTCACGAGCAAACTGCTTGAAGATACGCTGCGAGGCTAGAGCCTCGGCTCCGCCCAAGATGCAAGCGATAGCATGCGGCTCTTGGAAGCCCCCAGCCCCCTCGTCTTGATGGTGGTCGTCGTTCCTTCTTGGCGATGGCGGCAGCGGGGGAAGACCGGCGTTGCCCTGAGGGCGATTCTCACGAGGCTGGTCTCTCCAGGCGCCCTCGCAAGGATGATCCTGCTAGTGGTCCTCACGAGGACGGTCGCGCCACTGCTGGCGCGGGCCATGGTCGTCCCAGCGTCCGCCACCACGTCCTCCTCCTCAGTCGTAGCCCCGGTTGCTGCGTTCAGGGCGTCGGCCGAAGCGTCCCTCGCGAATGGCTCTCAGCTCTTTACACTCACTGGTGTTGTGGGTGTTCAGGTTGTGGAAGGCGCAGAACGGCCGGCTGTTCTTGGATGACTCGAGCTGATCTCTTCCTCGCTTGGTGTCGGGCTCCGCTGCGAGCACAGCTGCTTCCTTGCGCTTCAAGTCCTTGGCCTTGGCCTTCTTCTCCTCTGCGCCCGCGGCTGGCAGCTCGAGGAGGGAGAGGCGCCCCTCCTCAGCTCTTGCGCACCTGGTCTCCAGGTTGAACAGCTCCTGAGATGTGCACAACTCCTCGTGGATAGCGAGCTCCTCCTTCATCTGTACGTCACGGACGCCGTCGGAGAACGCGGAGATGATGGCCTCATCCGTGACCTTGGGGATCTTGAGACGAGTGTTGTTGAACCACTGGATGTACTTCTGGAGGGTCTCTCCTGGTTGTTGCTTGATGCCGCGCATGTCGCCCGCGGCCGGCGGGGGGTCGCGAGTGCCCTGGAAGTTGGCGATGAAGCGGTCGCGCATCTTGTCCCAGGAGGAGATCGAGCCCGGTGGCAGGTTAAGGAGCCATGAGCGGGCACCATCCTTGAGAGCCATGGGAAACCAGTTCGCCATGACTTTCTCGTCGCCATTGGCAGCTTCGATGTTCAGCTCGTAGAACTGCAGGGACTCTGCAGGGTCGGGGGTGCCGTCGTAGCGAGGGGGCAGATCTGGCTTGAACTTGCCCGGCCAGGCGACGCTACGTAGCTCGGGGGTGAAGGCGCGGTAGCCGGCCTTGGTCGCTGGGGCCCGTCTCGGAGGTGGAGCTTGGTCTTGATGGGGCCCACGCGCCGCCACCGTGGGTATCACGCGGTCTTGGTGAGGCGGCGCGGGGAGCGCATGTGCGGCTTCTCGCGGCCGAGGAATTTCTTGGCAAGTTCTCACTTCGCGCGCGGGCACCGGGCGCGGTGGTTCGCGCCGTGGGGCCGCGCGTCTTCGCGCCAAGGCACCGTCTTGGGGCAAAGGCGGTGGAGGTGCTCCATGAGCCACGTCGCCCGTGGCTGGCGGAGGGTGAGGCAGAGAGACGGACGGCGCCAGGGAGCCCCCTGCGGCGCGGACGAGCTCGGCGACGCGGTCGAGCCAGTCCTCGTAGAGGTCGTCGACCGGGCGGTAGCGCAGGAGCTCGTTCGCCATGAGGAGCGCGGCCCACGCGTCCATTGGAGCGCGACGTGCATGGGACGAGGAACCGGCCGGGGTCAGCGATGGAGTGGCGGTGCGGCCGTCCTGCGACACCGATGGGTGCCGCGAGGACGCTTGCTGCTCGTTCCCCGCCGGGCCGGTGGCGGCAGGAGACGGAGAACGACGAGGTGGCCTACCGACGGGAGCCGTTCGAGCAACGCGGGCGGTGAGGGCAGCCCGGAGCTCAACTCGAGCGCGGCGAGGGTCTGCCATGGAGACGACGGAGCGCCGATCAACAGAAGGGAAGCTACAGCGCACCCCTACCTGGCGCGCCAAATGTCGGATCTCGGGTTCCGGCAAAACCCTTAAGGTTCGAACTCTGGGGTGCGCCCGAAGTTCTTTCCCTCCTACCGATCTACGCCCTAGCTCTACTTATATAAGCCCTGGTCCTCTCCCCAAATATTGAGCGGGAAGGGAGCCAACAACGGCGGGCAATTTTGATAGGGGACAGCTAGTACAAGCTATCCCGACAAAAGTGGTCTTCGCCTGCAAAAGGCTCTGGTGGTGACGCCGTCTTGGGATCCATGGTGACCTCCGTCTTGCCGTCCTGCTAGTCTTCAGTCTCGTTGCACCGATATGGAAACCTTTGCTTGAAGCCTCGGTACTCCGCGCCTGCACCAAAGAGGAAACAAGGACGCTGCGCGCGCTGGCACCCGCCTGGTGTCGATCCTCATTTCTCACGTCATGAGAGCCTCGCGAGGTTTGCCCCGCCTTGATATCTCCGCTCCTCGTGAGCCTACCGAGCGTGGCCGCTCCTGAGGAGGTCTTGCGTCGTCCACCCCGCGAGGCTTGGCCCCTCACGAGGGTCTTGAACGCCTTGTCGATGAAGATGGGCCATACGGCATGCTTGCATAGGCACGCCGTGGGCCGCAGGCAGGCAAGTCTGGGGACCCCCGTTTCCAGAACGCCGACAGAATGCCACCCAGGCTCAAAGGGATCATAAGATTATTCATGCTAGAAACTTCGGTGTGCAGCCACAAGCCATTATGGGCTATGGCATAGTTGAGTATGTTGTGTGACCTCTTTCAGTGGTAGGCTAGCAGATGTAGGGGAAAGTAGGTGTAACTATCTACCCAGAGTAAAGAGTTAATGCTTCGAAAAGACTCTGTCTCGATCATCCGTTTCTCAAACATCATGTAGTGCAAGAAATTCAACGGAGGAGGTGGAGTCTTGTGGGGAAAAGTGCACAAACCTCTGCAGAGTGTACAAACTAACCATGATTAGCCGTGTCCCCACTTATGGATATCTTGAGTATCTGGTATTTGAATTATTGTTTGATCTCATCACTTTACTTAATGAATTTGTTGGGTTATTATAAATTATACTTGTTAATTTTTGGGATTGAGTTGGGGAAACCTTCTCAATATTGGCATCAACTTTGTAGTTAAATAAAAATCTATTCCTTTGTTGTAGGGAAAAATTATCTTTATGCAAATATTAAACTTAGAGCCTCCACCAGCCAAATACGCATGTAGTGATAGCTGTTATATGTTCATTGGTCTATAGTGTTATCTTGCCAGCATATTCCATGTGCTGACCTACACGGCTACAACATATCATGTTGCAGAATTTTCAGACGAAGAGTAAGGTGCGATAGGTCGTTATCATGCACTCAGTTTTGCCGTGGAGTTGGATGGACTCATTTATCTTAGAAGCTTCCACGGTTATCTTATTTAGATGGCCTTCAACCATATTATTGTAATAAGTACTCTTTATGATACTCTCATGTAATAAGTGTGTGATTGAACTCTGTTATAAATCCTTGAGTATTGTGTGTGTCGGCAATACCGATCCAGGGATGACACTTAAGCACATAGACTACGGTCCATTGGGATCGGGTCGCTACACAATTGCAATTCAACTTATTCAATAGAGTTTAAGTAAGAGCTCCACATACTCAACCATCATATAGTCTTCTATGATTGCTAACACTCACCGCATACACATGAGCAAAACTTTTCAACCAGACACATAGAAAGATAGGGGCTTATTGTTTTGCCTCCCAATGTATTCACATCAAGGGTGATGTCAACAATAATAACTCATGCTACCCATATCCAACTGGATATATGTGCCTAGATCTTTCCTCACCACATGATGCTTGCCAAAAGAGAAAAATAAAAAGGGAATAGAGAGAAAAACATTGACTCTTTGCATAAAAGTAAATACTGAAAAGTAAAAGATAGGCCCTTCGTAGAGGGAAGCAGAGGTTGCCATGCGCTTATTTATTTGTATGCTCAACGCCGTAGTGCAAAAGAACGTCACATTATATTGCCCCTTATGATAGCAACCTTTATTATGCAGGCTTTCACTTTTATTCTTTACCAGCACAAGTTCGTACAATGCTCAATTTTCTCTTACACTAAATGATCTCACACTTTTAGAAGCAATTTTTATTGCCTTATTGCACCGATGACAACTTACTTGAAGGATCTTTCTCAATCCTTAGGTAGGTATGGTGGACTCTTGAAAATAAGATTTGGGTTTAAGGGTTTTTGGATGCACAAGTAGTATCTCTACTTGGTGCAGAATTTTTGGCTAGCAAAGATGGGGGGCAAGCACCACATGTTGAAGGATCTATGACAATATAACTTCTATGTGAATATGAACAAACATAAACCATTACGTTGTCTTCCTTGTCCAACGTCAACAATTTTGGCATATAATATTTTGATGGGGGCTCACAATCACAAAAGATTTCCATGATAGTGTATTTATATGTGAAAGTTCTCTTCCTTATACTAATTATTCGTGAATTGCTTGTATGACCAAAATTGTGATTGTCAAGCCTCAAAAGATATCACTTTCTAAACCCAATGTGAAGCCACCACTAGGCATGGTATGATTTCAACTTCATGACATTCAATTTATTGAACAATTTACTCATAGGATATAAGTGAAGCACGAGAGTAAATGACATAGAAAAAGCTTCGTTGACAGGATGTGAATGCCGCTTACCTAGCCTCCCTAGTAACTATTTGAGGACTCTATTTTATTTAAAAACTTTCAGATCTAAGTATTTTATTAAAACAACAAGCAAAATTAAAATAAAATTACATTCGAAGAATAGCACACATCATGTGAAGAAGCAAAAACTTAGGCTCAACCGATAGTAACCGATAATTGTTGAAGAAAACAGGTGGGATGCCTACCGGGGCATACCCAAGCTTAGATGATTGAGACTTCTTGAAATATTATATTGGGATGCCTCGGGCATCCCCAAGCTTGAGCTTTTATGTCTCCTTAATTCTTCTCATATCATGGTTTTCCTAAATCTCAAAAGCTTCATCCTCACAAAACTCAACAAGGACTTGTGAGATAAGTTAGTATAAACCAATGCAAAAACCTTATCATTCTCTACAGTACCAAAACACTAAAATTATTATTCAACATTGCACGCTAAATGCCTCTTCATATTTAATACTCCTATCCTCAAATAGGATCATTAAACAAGCAAACATATGAAAACAATGCAAACATAACAGCAATCTGGCAAAACAGTACAGTCTGTAAAGAATGCAAGAGTATCAATACTTCCCTAACTCCGAAAGTTATGAAAATTTTCCACACTATAGAAAATTTATCAGAGCTTATTTTGCAAAAAAATTCAACACTTCATCACATTCTGACTTTTCTAGGGAATGTTTGCAACAGCGGTAAACTTTCTATTTTCAAACAGCAACATGTATACTTGCAAAATAAGCATGGCAAAGGCTATCATTGCCACTTTTATTGAATAAAAGATGAAAAACATTATTCTAAATAATATCAAGCAAATACTAACAAAATAAAATGACACTCCAACTAAAACTCATATCATGTGACGAATGAAGACATAGCTCCAAGTGAGGTTACCGATAATGTTGAAGACGAAAGAGGGGATGCCTTCCGGGGCATCCCCAGTCTTAGTTGCTTGGATCTTCCTTGAATATTACCTTGGGGTGCCTTGGGAATCCCCAAGCTTAGGGTATTGTCACTCCTTATTCTCCTCATATCGATATCTCACCCAAAACTTGAAAACTTCAATCACACAAAACTTAACGGAACTTTGTGAGATAGGTTAGTATGATAAAGAGCAAACCATTTCACTTTTGGTACTATCAAAGAAAAGATTCATAATTGTTCTCACACAATTACTACTGTAGCACATCATTTCCACAATTTATATTGAGCAATATAAGCCGTAGAAAGTAGAAAACAAGCAAACTATGCATTGCAAACAGAATCTGTCAAAAACAGAACAGTCCGTAGTAATCTGTACTCCAACCATACTTATGTTACTCCAAAAATTCTTAAAAAATAGGAAAACCTTGGAAATTTGTCTATTAATCTTCTTCAAAAAGAATCATCATTTTATCACGCTTCTGTTTAAAATGAGAATTGTTTTCCTGAGCGTAAAAATTTCTGTTTTTCAGCAAGATCAAATCAACTATCACCGTAAGCCATCCCAGAGGTCTTAGTTGGCACTTTATTGAAACGAAAGCAATAAAAGATGATTAATACAGTAGCCTAATCATGTGAACACACAAAAACAGTAGTTAAAAGTGTTGGGTTGTCTCCCAACAAGCGCTTTTCTTTAATGCCTTATAGCTAGGCATGATGATTTCAATGATGCTCACATACAAGATAAGAATTGAAACACAAAGAGAGCATCATGAAGCATAAGTTCCTCTCTCATAATAATTTTCAGTAGCATCATGAATGGATTCATCAATATAACCATCACATAAAGCATTCTTTTCATGATCCAAAAGCATAGAAAATTTATTACTTTCCATATAAGCAATTTTATTCTCATTCACAATAGTGTGAGTATCATATGAAACTTGAATACAAAAAATTGTTCCCACATTAACAGAGTAATGCTACCTCTTGAGCACTGCGTTGGTTTTCCCTTGAAGAAGAAAGGGTGATGTAGTAAAGCAGCGTAAGTATTTCCCTCAGTTTTTGAGAACCAAGGTATCAATCCAGTAGGAGGCCACACACGAGTCCCTCGCACCTACACAAATAAATAAAATCCTCGCAACCAACGCGATAAAGGGGTTGTCAGTCCCTTCACGGTCACTTACGAAAGTGAGATCTGATAGATATGATAAGATAGTACTTTTGGTATTTTTATGATAAAGATGAAAATTAAAATAAAAGTCAATAAAAATAGCTAAGCGTTGGAAGATTAATATGATGGAAAATAGACCCGGGGGCCATAGGTTTCACTAGTGGCTTCTCTCGAGAGCATAAGTATTACGGTGGGTGAACAAATTACTGTTGAGCAATTGATAGAATTGAGCATAGTTATGAGAATATCTAGGTATGATCATGTATATAGGCATCACGTCCGAGACAAGTAGACCGACTCCTGCCTGCATCTACTACTATAACTCCACACATCGACCGCTATCCAGCATGCATCTAGAGTATTAGTTCATAAGAACAGAGTAACACTTTAAGTAAGATGACATGATGTAGAGGGATAAACTCATGCAATATGATATAAACCCCATCTTGTTATCCTCGATGGCAACAATACAATACGTGCCTTGCTGCCCGTACTGTCACTGGGAAAGGACACCGCAAGATTGAACCCAAAGCTAAGCACTTCTCCCATTGCAAGAAAGATCAATCTAGTAGGCCAAACCGAACTGATAATTCGAAGAGACTTGCAAAGATAACCAATCATACATAAAAGAATTCAGAGAAGATTCAAATATTGTTCATAGATAAACTTGATCATAAACCCACAATTCATCGGTCTCAACAAACACACCGCAAAAGAAGATTACATCGAATAGATCTCCACAAGAGAGGGGGAGAACATTGTATTGAGATCCAAAAAGAGAGAAGAAGCCATCTAGCTAATAACTATGGACCCGAAGGTCTGAGGTAAACTACTCACACATCATCGGAGAGGCTATGGTGTTGATGTAGAAGCCCTCCGTGATCGATGCCCCCTCCGGCGGAGCTCCGGAAAAGGCCCCAAGATGAGATCTCATGGGTACAGAAGGTTGCGGCGGTGGAATTAGGTTTTTGGCTCTGTATCTGGTAGTTTGGGGGTACGTAGGTATATATAGGAGGAAGAAGTACGTCGGTGGAGCAACGTGGGGCCCATGAGGGTAGAGGGCGCGCATAGGGGGGTAGGCGCGCCCCCTACCTCGTCCCACCTGGTTGATGTCTTGATGTAGGGTCCAAGTCCTCTGGATCACGTTCGTTCTGAAAATCACGTTCCCGAAAGTTACATTCCGTTTGGACTCCGTTTGATATTCTTTTTCTGCGAAACTCTGAAATAGGCAAAAAAACATCAATTCTGGGCTGGGCCTCCGGTTAATAGGTTAGTCCAAAAAATAATATAAAAGTGTATAATAAAGCCCATTAAACATCCAAAACAGAATATAATATAGCATGGAACAATCAAAAATTATAGATACGTTGGAGACGTATCAAGCATCCCCAAGCTTAATTCCTGCTCGTCCTCGAGTAGGTCAATGATAAAAACAGAATTTTTGATGTGGAATGCTACTTAGCATAATTTCAATGTAATTCTTCTTATTGTGGCATGAATGTTCAGATTTGATATGATTCAAGATAAAAGTTTAATGCTGACATAAAAACAATAAAACTTCAAGCATGCTAACTAAGCAATAATGTCTTATCAAAATACATAGCCAAAGCAAGTTATCCCTACAAAATCATATAGTCTGACAATGCTCCATATGCCCCACACAAAATATTCATATCATGTACACCCCCGGTTTTAGCCAAGCAATTGGTTCATACTTTTAACGCGCTTCAGCCTTTTCAACTCTTACGCAATACATGAGCGCAAGCCATGGATATAACACTACAGTGGAATAAGGTATAATGGTAGGGGTTATGTGGGAAGACAAAAAAAGAAGAAAGTCTCACATCAACGAGGCTAATCAACGGGCTATGGAGATGCCCATCAATTGATGTTAATGCAAGGAGTAGGGATTGCCATGCAATGGATGCACTAGATCTATAAGTGTATGAAAGCTCGAAAAGAAACTATGTGGGTGTGCATCCAACTAGCTTGCTCATGAAGACCTCGGGCATTTGAGGAAGCCCATCATTGGAATATACAAGCCAAGTCCTATAATGAAATTTCCCACTAGTATATGAAAGTGACAAAATGAGAGACTCTCAATTATGAAGATCACGGTGCTACTTTGAAGCACACGTGTGGTAAAAGGATAGTAACATTGTCCCTTCTCTCTTTTTCTCTCATTTTTTTGGGCCTTTTTTATGGCCTCTTTTTTTTAGTCCGGAGTCTCATCCTGACTTGTGGGGGAATCATAGTCTCCATCATCCTTTCCTCACTTGGGACAATGCTCTAATAATGATGATCATCACACTTTTATTTACTTACAACTCATGAATTACAACTCAATACTTAGAGCAAAATATACTCTATGTAAATGCCTCCGGCGGTGTACCGGGATATGCAATGAATCAAGAGCGACATGTATGAAAGAATTATGAATGGTGGCTTTGCCACAAATACGATGTCAACTACATGATCATGCAAAGCAATATGACAATGATGGAGCGTGTCATAGTAAACAGAACGATGGAAAGTTGCATGGAAATATATCTCGGAATGGCTATGGAAATGCCATAATAGGTAGGTATGGTGGCTGTTTTGAGGAGTATATAAGGAGGTTTATGTGTGATAGAGCATATCATATCACGGGGTTTGGATGCACCGGCGAAGTTTGCACCAACTCTTAAGGTGAGAAAGGGCAATGCACGATACCGAAGAGGCTAAAAAATTGCGGAAAGGTAAGTGTGAGTATAATCCATGGACTCACATTAGTCATAAAGGACTCATATACTTATTGCAAAAATTTATTAGCCCTCGAAGCAAAGTACTACTACGCATGCTCCTAGGGGAAGGGTTGGTAGGAGTTAACCATCGCGCGATCCCGACCACCACACAAAGGATGACAATCAATAAATACCTCATGCTCCAACTTCGTTACATAACGGTTCACCATACGTGCATGCTACGGGAATCAAAAACTCCAACACATGTATTTTTCAATTCCACAATTACTCAACTAGCATAACTATGATATTACCACCTTTATATCTCAAAACAATTATCAAGCATCAAATTCTCATGATATTAATTAAAGCAAATAGCCATGCTATTTTAAGACTCTCAAAATAATATAAGTGAAGCATGAGAGATCAATAGTTTCTACAAAAAAAATCCACCGCCGTGCTCTAAAAGGTATAAGTGAAGTACTAGAGCAAAAACTATATAGCTCAAAAGATATAAGTGAAGCACATAGAGAATTCTAACAATTTCCGAATCAAGTGTGACTCTCTCAAAAGGTGTCTAAAGCAAGGATGATTGTGGAAAACAAACAAATAAGGACTCAAATAATACAAGACGCTCCAAGCAAAACAAATATCATGTGGTGAATAAAAATATAGCTCCAAGTAAAGTTACCGATGGAAGTAGACGAAAGAGGGGATGCCTTCCGGGGCATCCCCAAGCTTTGGCTTTTAGGTGTCCTTAGATTATCTTGGGGTGCCATGGGCATCCCCAAGCTTAGGCTCTTGCCACTCCTTGTTCCATAATCCATCAAATCTTTCACCCAAAACTTGAAAACTTCACAACACAAGACTCAGCAGAAAATCTCGTGAGCTCCATTAGCGAAAGAAAACAAAACACCACTTCAAGGTACTGTAATGAACTCATTATTTATTTATAATGGTGTTAAACCTACAGTATTCCAACTTCTCTATGGTTTATAAACTATTTTACTAGCCATAGATTCATCAAAATAAGCAAACAACACACGAAGAACAGAATCTGTCAAAAACAGAAAAATGTCTGTAGTAATCTGTAACTAACGCAAACTTCTTGAACTCCAAAAAATCTACCAAAAATAGGAAGACCTATATAATTTGTTTATTGATCAGCAGCAATTAGAATCAATATTTTATCACGTTCTGGTGATTTTTAACAATTATTTTCGTGAACAGAAAGTTTCTGGAATTTTCAGCAAGATCAAATAACTATCATCCAAGAAGATCCTATAGGTTAAACTTGGAACAAACACTAATTAAAACATAAAAACACATCTAAACAAAGGCTAGATCAAATACTTATTCCTAAACAGAAGCAAAAAGCAAAAAAACTAAAAATAAAATTGGGTTGCCTCCCAACAAGCGCTATCATTTAACGCCCCTAGCTAGGCATAATAGCAAGGATAGATCTAGGTATTGCCATCTTTGGTAGGCAATCCATAAGTGGATCTCATAATAGATTCATAAGGTAATTTTATTTTCTTTCGGAAGTGTTCCATGCCTTTCCTTGCAGAAATTGGAATCTAATATTCCCTTCCTTCATATCAATAATTGCACCAATCGTTCTAAGGAAAGGTCTACCAAGAATAATAGGACATGAAGGATTGCAATCTATGTCAAGAACAATAAAATCTACGGGCACATAATTCCTATTTGCAACAATAAGAACATCATTGATTCTTCCCGTAAGTTTCTTAATGGTGGAGTCCGCAAGGTGCAAGTTTAGAGAGCAATCATCAAAATCACGGAAACCTAGCAAACGCACAAAGTTTTTGGGATCGTGGAAACACTAGCACCCAAATCACACAAAGCATAGCATTCATGATCTTTAATTTTAATTTGAATAGTAGGTTCCCACTCATCATAAAGTTTTCTAGGGATAGAAACTTCCAACTCAAGTTTTTCTTCATAAGATTGCATCAAAGCTTCAACGATATGTTTGGTAAAGGCTTTATTTTGACTATAAGCATGTGGAGAATTTAGCACGGATTGCAACAAGGAAATACAATCTATCAAAGAGCAATTATCATAATTAAATTCCTTGAAATCCAAAATAGTGGGTTCATTAATATCTAGAGTTTTGATCTCAATCCCAATTTTATAAATTTTAGCATCAAGATCTAAAAACTCCGAATTTTGGGAACGCCTTCTAGGTAAAGGTGGATCATATTCAGTCCCATCATTATCAAGATTCATATTGCAAAACAGAGATTTAATAGGGGACACATCAATAACTTTTATATCTTCATCTTTATTTTCATAAAAATTAGAAGAACACGCTTTCATAAAGCAATATTTCTTAGCACGCATCCTAGCGGTTCTTTCTTTGCACTCATAAATGGAAATTCTCATGGATTTGAGAGACTCATTGATATCATGCTTAGGAGGAATAGATCTAAGTTTCAAAGAATCAACATCAAGAGAAATTCTATCAACGTTCCTAGCCAGTTCATCAATCTTAGGAAACTTTTCTTCAAGCAAAGCATTGAAATTCTTTTGCAAATTCATAAATTCTTTAACACTAGTCTCAAATTCAGAGGGCATCTTATTAAAATTTCCATAAGAATTGTTGTAGGAATTACCATAATTATTAGAGGGATTACTAGGATACGGCCTAGGATTAAAGTTTCCTCTATACGCGTTGTTACCAAAATTATTCCTAGCAACAAAATTCACATCCATAGATTCATTATTATTCTCAATCAAAGTAGACAAAGGCATATCATTAGGATCAGAAGAAACACTTTTATTAGCAAATAATTTCATAAGTTCATCCATCTTTCCACTCAAAACATTAATTTCTTCTATCGCATGCACTTCTTTATTAGTGGATCTTTCGGTGTGCCATTGAGAATAATTAACCATAATATTATCTAGGAGTTTCGTAGCTTCTCCTAAAGTGATTTCCATAAAAGTGCCTCCCGCGGCCGAATCTAAAAGATTTCTAGAAGCAAAATTCAACCCGGCATAAATTTTTTGTATAATCATCCATAAATTCAAACCATGTGTAGGGCAATTACGTATCATTAATTTCATCCTCTCCCAATCTTGTGCAACATGTTCATGATCAAATTGCTTAAAATTCATAATATCGTTTCTAAGAGAGATAATCTTAGCGGGAGGAAAATACTTAGAGATAAAAGCATCTTTGCACTTGTTCCAAGAATCAATACTATTTTTAGGCAAAGACGAAAACCAAGCTTTAGCACGATCTCTCAGCGAAAAAGGAAATAGCTTCAATTTAACAATATCATTGTCAACATCTTTCTTCTTTTGCATATCACACAAATCAACAAAGCTATTTAGATGGGTAGCGGCATCTTCACTAGGAAGGCCGGCGAATTGATCTTTCATGACAAGATTCAATAAAGCAGTATTGATTCCACAAGATTCAGTATCGGTAAGTGGAGAAATCGGAGTGCTAAGGAAATCATTGTAGTTGGTACTAGTAAAGTCACATAATTAGTATTATTCTGAGCCATCGTGACAAGCAAGCAATCCAACACACGAGCAAACAAGAAGCGAGCGAAAAAAGCGAACGGAAAAGAGAGGGCGAATAAAACGGCAGGGGTGAAGTGGGGGAGAGGAAAATGAGATGCAAATGGAAAATAATGTAATGTGGGAGATAAGGGTTTGTGATGGGTACTTGGTATGTTGACTTTTGCGTAGACTCCCCGGCAACGGCGCTAGAAATCCTTCTTGCTACCTCTTGAGCACTGCGTTGGTTTTCCCTTGAATAGGAAAGGGTGATGCAGTCAAGGAGCGTAAGTATTTCCCTCAGTTTTTGAGAACCAAGGTATCAATCCAGTAGGAGGCCACGCACGAGTCCCTCGCACCTACACAAACAAATAAAATCCTCACAACCAACGCGATAAAGGGGTTGTCAGTCCCTTAACAGTCACTTACGAAAGTGAGATCTGATAGATATGATAAGATAGTACTTTTGGTATTTTTATGATAAAGATGAAAATTAAAATAAAAGTCAATAAAAATAGCTAAGCGTTGGAAGATTAATATGATGGAAAATAGACCCGGGGGCCATAGGTTTCACTAGTGGCTTCTCTCGAGAGCATAAGTATTACGGTGGGTGAACAAATTACTGTTGAGCAATTGATAGAATTGAGCATAGTTATGAGAATATCTAGGTATGATCATGTATATAGGCATCACGTCCGAGACAAGTAGACCGACTCCTACCTGCATTTACTACTATTACTCCACACATCGACCGCTATCCAGCATGCATCTAGAGTATTAGTTCATAAGAACAGAGTAACGCTTTAACTAAGATGACATGATGTAGAGGGATAAACTCATGCAATATGATATAAACCCCATCTTGTTATCCTCGATGGCAACAATACAATACGTGCCTTGCTGCCCCTACTGTCATTGGGAAAGGACACCGCAAGATTGAACCCAAAGCTAAGCACTTCTCCCATTGCAAGAAAGATCAATCTAGTAGGCCAAACCGAACTGATAATTCGAAGAGACTTGCAAAGATAACCAATCATACATAAAAGAATTCAGAGAAGATTCAAATATTGTTCATAGATAAACTTGATCATAAACCCATAATTCATCGGTGTCAACAAACACAGCGCAAAGGAAGATTACATCGAATAGATCTCCGCAAGAGAGGGGGAGAACATTGTATTGAGATCCAAAAAGAGAGAAGAAGCCATCTAGCTAATAACTATGGACCCGAAGGTCTGAGGTAAACTACTCACACATCATCGGAGAGGCTATGGTGTTGATGTAGAAGCCCTCCGTGATTGATGCCCCCTCCGGTGGAGCTCCGGAAAAGGCCCCAAGATGGGATCTCATGGGTACAGAAGGTTGCGGTGATGGAATTAGGTTTTTGGCTCCGTATCTGGTAGTTTGGGGGTACGTAGGTATATATAGGAGGAAGAAGTACGTCGGTGGGTACGTAGGCCCACGAGGGTGGAGGGTGGGCCTGGGGGGGGGGGGGGGGGTAGGCGCGTCCCCTACCTCGTGCCCACCTGGTTGATGTCTTGACATAGGGTCCAAGTCCTCTGGATCACGTTCGTTCCAAAAATCACGTTCCCGAAAGTTTCATTCCGTTTGGACTCCGTTTGATATTCTTTTTCTGTGAAACTCTGAAATAGGCAAAAAAACAGCAATTCTGGGCTGGCCTCCGGTTAATAGGTTAGACCCAAAAATAATATAAAAGTGTATAATAAAGCCCATTAAACATCCAAAACAGAATATAATATAGCATGGAACAATTAAAAATTATAGATACGTTGGAGACGTATCAAGTAATGCTCAGTAAAAGGATATTCAAAATGATGAAAATAATTATCACTACTTTTTATAACATAAGTATCATCACAATAATCATCATAAGTAGGAGGCATGCACTCATCATAGCAAATTTGATCATTCAAAGTAAGGGGACTAAAAAGATCATCTTCATTAAGCATAGCATCCCCAAGCTTGGGACAAACATTAATTGCATGAAATAAATTCTCAAACATGTCATTCTCATCAAACATAGCATCCCCAAGCTTGTGGCTTGGCATATCATAAGCATAATCATTCTCATCATTAATAGTATGAATGGCACAAACGGTATAGCAATTGCTATCATCATAATTTCCCAAGTTGATGCCAAAAAGATTTTCAAGATTATAAGGAGTATCATTATCTTCCGAACACTACTAGGTAAAAGCCTAGCAGTAGCGCGGGTTTTAGGTATATCAGTAGCGCGGGTGCCCGCGCTACCGATACGGCGCTACAGCTAACTGGTAGTAGTAGTGCGGGTGCCACCCGCGCTACTACTACGTCCGTTAGTAGTAGCGTGGATACCACCTGCGCTACTACTAAGTAGTAGTAGCGTGGGTTTGGACCCTCGCTACTGCTAACTGATTAGGAATTAAAAAAATAAATTCCAGCCATGGCTGCGCTGCTAGTTAGGCGTCATCGTCCTCTTCATCCATGGTTGATGCTGATCCTAGAGTGGATGAAGTCGTCCATGGTGATACACCTCTCCTTTGCTACTGCTACAAAAAAAGAGACAAGGATTAGAAGAGGAAGAGAGAGATAGAGAGGAGTAGGTGCAGCAACTCACCGGTGGCCGCCGGAGTTGGAGCCCAAACCCTAGATGACGCATGGATGACACTCTTCTCGATCTGGAAGATGGAGAGAGAGAGAGAGATTGAGAGGAGTAGGAAGAACAACTCACCTGTGGTTGTGTCCATGGCGGATCTGGCCCCCGCCATGGATGGCGCTCTGCTGGATCTCCCTCTCCTTCCAACATTAGAGAAGGAGGAGGAAGGAGGGGGAGGGGGCTGCGGTGGGTGTGGAGGTCGCCGGATTTGGGGGAGGCATGAGGTGCGAGGCCGGAGGTGGTGGTGGATGAGCAAGGGAATCGCGGCTGGGTGGGAGAAGCGGAATGGGAGAGCCTATGGAGAGAGGAGGAGAGTGAGGGAGAGAGGAGGGATTCGACCGAGGATATGGAGACTTCACCTACCTTGTACTTAATAGTAGCGAGGGGTATAAACCCGTGCTACTACTATCAACTTAGTAGTAGCGCGGGTTCATACCCCTCGCTAATACTATGGCATGTCCCGGGTGGGGGGCACGGTAGAGACTGCTCAGTAGTACCGAGGTTAAAACCCCGTGCTACTACTATCAACTTAGTAGCAGCGAGGGGTAAAAAACCGTGCTCCTAGTAAGTAGCAGCAGCGAGGGGTATAAACCCACGCTCCTAGTAAGCGCCTATCTAGAAGCTTTTCCCTAGTAGTGCAATCATAGTTATCACAACAAGCAATAGGCATAACAAAATCATCCTCAAGTGCATCATCTTCTACAATTATTTTTGATTCCTTTTCATGAGGCACAACAATAATAGGAGCAACATTAGTTGGGATAGATACCTTTTTACCTCTATTCTTTCTTCTTTTCTTCTTCTTCGCCACATCATGTGTGGGTTTAATTAATCATTTCAAGCTTCTTATTGATGAGATTGGTTGGATAGGAAGCTCCTCCTCGTTACCTGATTCATCATAATAAACACTAGGAGGGTATTGGGAAATATTTTCCCTTTCATTAGTACTCTCTTCATATTCTATTTGTTTTCTTGACTTTATATAGTTGGAAATATAAGGATTCTCAATGCAATTTACCGCACAAAACATATAAATTTTCTCTAGATCAAAATCAAGAAATCTCTAGAGATTAAGTTTTGGAATACCCTTAGTTATACGTTTCATTTCTTCATACTCCAAAAGAAGACTAAGCTCTTTATGATGCTCAAGGGTAATCAAGTTATCACAATTTTTATACACGATTTGATCATGAAACAATTTGCATTGGAGATTTAAATGACCATGTTCATTGCAAAGTTCATAAGGATGGCAAAAAAAATCTTTCAGCACAATCATATAGCCTCTCTTGCAACCTTTTCGTTTCTAAATATTTATGCTTCTTAAATAATTTATCTTCCCTTTTTGGTGTGCAATAGCATTCCCAATTCACTCCGCAATAAATTACATGCTGATAAGAAATATTTTTCTCATGACTAGTCCAATCATCATTAGCATTTTGGATATTGAAAGAATCCATACTAACAACATTGCAATCATCCTCATCATTCAAATATTTTGTGCCAAACATTTTATTGACTTCTTCTTCTAACAATTGAGCACAATTTTCTGAACCATCATTTTCAAGAAAGATATTGTAAAGATGATCAATAATATGATGCAACCTCAATTCCATTTTTTTGTAGTTTTATTTTTATAAACCAAACTAGTGATAAAACAAGAAACTAAAAGATTCGATTGCAAGATCTAAAGATATACCTTCAAGCACTCACCTCCCCGGCAACGGCGCCAGAAAAGAGCTTGATGTCTACTACGCAACTTTATTCTTGTAGACTCGTGTTGGGCCTCCAAGCGTAGAGTTTTGTAGGACAGTAGCAATTTTCCCTCAAGTGGATGACCTAAGGTTTATCAATCCATGGAAGGTGTAGGATGAAGATGGTCTCTCTCAAACAACCCTGCAACCAAATACAAGAAATCTCTTGTGTCCCCAAAACACCCAATACATGGCAAATTGTATAGGTGCACTAGTTCGGCGAAGGGATGGTGATAAAAGTGTAATATTGATGGTAGAAATATATTTTTATAATCTTAATAAATAAAAACAACCAGGTAGCAAATAGTAAACGGGCACAAAAACGGTATTGCAATGCTTAAAAACAAGGCCTTGGGTCCGTACTTTCACTAGTGCAATCTCTCAACACTGCTAATATAATTGGATCATATAACCGTCCCTCAACATGCAACGAAGAATCACTCCAAAGTTCCTATCTAGCGGAGAACATACGACAGAATTGTTTGTAGGGTACGAAACCACCTCAAAGCTATTCTTTCCGATCAATCTATCCTAGAGTTCATACTAAAATAACACAAAGCTATTCTTTCCGATCGATCTAACCAAGAGTTTGTACTAAAATAACACCAAAGCAAATTCAGGTTCATAATATTCAATCCAACACAAAGAACTTCAAAGAGTGCCCCAAGATTTCTACCGGAGAAACAAAGACAAGAACGTGCATCAACCCCTATGCATAGATTACCCCAATGTCACCTCGGGAATCCGCGAGTTGAGTGCCAAAACATATATCAAGTGAATCAATACGATACCCCATTGTCACCACGAGTATTCAATTGCAAGACATATATCAGGTGTTCTCAAATCCATAAAAGTATTCAATCTGATAACAACTAAATCTCAAAGGAAAAAAACTCAATTCATCACAACAAGATAGAGAGGGGAAAACACCATATGATCCGACTATATTAACAAAGCCCGCGATACATCAAGATCGTGACATCTCAAGAACACGAGAGAGAGAGAGATTAAACACATAGCTACTGGTACAAACCCTCAGCCCCGAGGGTGGACTACTCCCTCCTCATTATGGTGGCCGCTGGGATGTTGAAGATGGCCACCGGTGATGATTTCCCCCTCCGGCAGGGTACCAGAATAGGGTCTAGATTGGTTTTCGGTGGCTACAGAGCCTTGCAGTGGCGGAACTTCTGATCTAGGTTAACCCCGAGGGTTTCTGGAATTTTTGGGAATTTATAGGGTAAAGAGGGGGTGTCGGAGGCCACCGAGGTGGGCACAACCCACCTGGCCGCGCCTGGCCCCCCAGGCGCGCCCTTGTGGGTTGTGCCCCCTCGGGGCACCCCTCAGGTGCTTCTTTGGCCCATCCTGGGTGTTCTGGTCCATAAAAAATCTCCAAAAAAGTTTCACGGTGTTTGGACTCCGTTTGATATTGATTTCCTACGATGTCAAAAACAAGCAAAAAACAGCAACTGGATCTGGGCACTGGGTCAATAGGTTAGTCCCAAAAAATGATATAAAGTTTCTATAAAATGATTGTAAAACATCCAAGAATGATAACATATCAGCATGAATACTTCATAAATTATAGATATGTTGGAGACGTATCACTCTCCAGTTTGGAGGAAGTGGACAATGTGCCTTGCCCAAGATGGAGCCTGGGGCTCGGCAACAAGGACTAGTGGCACCTCCTCTGCTGCGGGAGCAGAAGCCTCGTTCGTGGGGCCCATAGGCCCGGCTGGAGGGGGTGGTCCGGCAGGCTGTGAGGAGTTGTTTCCAGCAGGGTCTCTGCCAGGAGTGGACGGCTCTACCGGGAGAGGCTTACCGGTGTCCAACTTTCTCCTTTTCTGGGCCATTGTTGCTAAGGATACGGAGGGCTGAGTGAGATGTAGAACAAAAGTCCCTGGTTCCATAGGAAGCTTCTGCGCAGCACACTTTTGACAGATGATCAGTTATGCTGTTTTCCGCACGGGGTACGTGCTCTGTTTGTAATCCGTCAAAGTGCTCCTCCAATCTCCTCACTTCCTCGACGTATGCCTCCATAAATGAACTTTGATAATCCTTGTTGACTTGTATCACCACAAGATGTGAATCTCCTCGACTGATCAGCTTCTTAATTACCAATTCAGCTGCAATCCTGAGCCCGGCAAGGAGCCCTTCATACTCAGCTGTATTGTTGGTTGCTTCTTCCCGGGCAAAATGCATTTGGACGATGTACTTCAAGTGCTCCTCGGAGGGGGCAACAAGAAGCACGCCAGCTCCTGCACCTTGTAGGGAAAAAGCACCATGAAAATACATAATCCATTCTTGGGGCGATTCCTTGCCGGGGATAACTATCTCTTTCACTTCCTCATCAGGGGTTGGCGTCCATTCAGCAATAAACTCTGCCAATGCCCTGCTCTGTATGGTTGATGTGCTCTCAAACTTCAAACCAAAACCGGATAAGTCGAAAGCCCACTCCACTATTATGCCAGTAGCCTCAGGGTTTCGCAGTATCATTTGCAACGGGAAATGAGTGACAACCGTGATATCATGGGCTTGGAAGTAGTGGCGCAGTTTCCTTGAGGCCATGATGAGACCAAAGATCAATTTTTGCACGCCAGAGTACCTCAATCTAGCCCCCTGTAACAGGGAGCTGACAAAGTACACTGGGTGCTGCACCACTTTCTTCCGTACCGCGTCCTTGGGGTTGCTCTCATTGCCTGATGCGGCTTGAAGCTACGTCGGTATTTCCCCAAAGAGGAAGGGACGATGCAGCACAACGACGGTAGGTATTTCCCTCAGTGATGAAACCAAGTTTATCGAACCAGTAGGAAAACCAAGCAACAATATATGAATGGCACCTGCACACAAATAACAAATACTCGCAACCCGACGTATTAAAGGGGTTGTCAATCCCTTTCGGGTAACGGCACCAGAAATTGGCAAACGGACGTGAATAAATTGTAGTAGATTGATAGATCGAACGCCAAATAAAATAAATAACAATAAATTTCAGCAAGGTATTTTTGTATTTTTGGTTTAATAGATCTGAAAATAAAAGCAAAGGAAAATAGATCGCAAAGGTAAATAATATGAAAAAGAGACCCGGGGGCCGTAGGTTTCACTAATGGCTTCTCTCAAGAAAAATAGCAAACGGTGGGTACACAAATTACTGTTGGGCAATTGATAGAACTTCAAATAATCATGATGATATCCAGGCAATGATCATTATATAGGCATCACGTCCAAGATTAGTAGACCTACTCCTGCCTTCATCTACTACTATTACTCCACACATCGACCGCTATCCAGCATGCATCTAGTGTATTAAGTTCATGGAGAAACGGAGTAATGCAATAAGAACGATGACATGATGTAGACAAGATCTATTTATGTAGAAATAGACCCCATCGTTTTGTCCTTAGTAGCAACCATACATATGTGTCGGTTCCCCTTCTATCACTAGGATCAAGCACCGCAAGATCGAACCCACTACAAAGCACCTCTTCCCATTGCTAGATAAATAGACCAAGTTGGCCAAACAAAACCCAAATATCAGAGAAGAAATACAAGGCTATATGCAATCATGCATATAAGAGATCAAAGAAACTCAAATAACTTCCATGGATAAAAAGATTGATCTGATCATAAAGTCAAAGTTCATCCGATCCCAACAAACACGCCGCAAAAAGATTTACATCATATGGATCTCCAAGAGATTATTGTATTGAGAATCAAATGAGAGAGAGGAAGCCATCTAGCTACTAACTATGGACCCAAAGGTCTACAAAGAACTACTCATGCATAAACGGAGAGGCACCAATAGAAGTGGTGAACCCCTCCGTGATGGTGTCTAGATTTGATCTGGTGCTTATGGACTCTGCGGAGGCTATAATTGATTTTCGTCGACTCCCCTAGAGTTTCTGGAATATTGGGGGTATTTACAGAGTAAAGAGGCGGTTCAGGGGGCACCCGAGGTGGGCAAAACCCACTAGGGCGCACCTGGGCCTCCAGGTGCGCCCTGGTGGGTTGTGATCCCCTCGGAGTAGCCCCCAGGTGCTTCTTCGGCCCATTGGTTGTCTTCTGGTCCAAAAAATATTAAAAAAATTCGCTGCGTTTGGACTCCGTTTGGTATTGATTTCATGTGATGTAAAAAACATGCAGAAAATAGCAACTGGCACTTGGTACTATGTCAACAGGTTAGTACCAAAAAATGATATAAAATGACTATAAAATGATTATAAAACAACCAAGATTGATAATATAATAGCATGGAACAATAAAAAATTATAGATACGTTGGAGACGTATCAGCATCCCCAAGCTTAATTCCTGCTTGTCCTCGAGTTGGTAAATGATAAAAACAGAATTTTTTATGTGGAATGCTGCCTAACATGTCATCTCATATTATTTTCTTTATAGCATGGACATTTGGACTTTCATATTGTTCGAAGCAATGGTCTAGTTTTGACATGATAACTTAAATACTCAAGCATATCAACAAGCAACCATGTCTTTCAAATATCAACGCTAAAATAAGCTATCCCTAGCCCATCATGCTCAATCATTGATCCATTCATGAAACACACTCGCATATTAACTACACCCAATGCTCAAGTACAATCATAGTGCCTCCTAGTTGGTGCTTTTATAAGAGAAGATAGATACTCAAATTCAAAAATAAAAAATGGATAAAGTAAAAGAAAGGCCCTTCGTAGAGGGAAGTAGGGATTTGTAGAGGTGCCAGAGCTCAAAGCGAAAATTGAGAGATAAAAGCATTTTCAGAGGCATACTTTTCCCACCAACGAAAATGACTTAGAGTTCCCAACACTTTCCATGCTAGATATATCATAGGCGGTTCCCAAACAAAATTAAAGTCTATTCCTTTTTCCACCATACTTTCACTTTCCATGGCTAACCGTACCCACGGGTGCCTTCCATACCAACACTTTCCATGGAATTTATTATTTGACAACATAAAGTAAATTCATTTTTCATTTCGGGACTAGGCATCCCTAATACCTTTGCCTTACTCTCGTGCAATGACAAGTGAATAAACACTCAACGTGAGAATAAAACATCTAGCATGGAAAATATTAGCCACCCCTCACCGCCTGGCGAGCGGTACGAGCACCCAAAAGAGAAATCTATTTTGAATATTAGAGATGGCACATACAAATTTTCTTAGAACGACAAAATAATACCGCATATAGGTAGGTATAGTGGACTCATGTGGTAAAACTGGTTTAAAGGATTTTGGATGCACAAGTAGTGATCATACTTAGTGCAAAATGAAGGCTAGCAAAAGATTGAGAAGCGACCAACCAAGAAACGAATAATCTCATAAATGAGCATTAAGCATAATTAACACCGAATAATGCACCAAAAGTAGGATATAATTTATTGCATGACTATTGACTTTTGTGCTTGCATAGGGAGTCACAAACCTTAACACCAATATTCTTACTAAAGCATAATTAATCATCAAGATGACTAACATATCACATCATCATATCTCAAAACTATTACTATGAATCAAGTTTATTTTGTCCAATGATCTTCATGAAATTTTTTATTATATCCTTCTTGGATATCTATCACTTTGGGACTAATTTTCATGTGTTGCTTTTGATAAGCTCAAACAAATATAAGTGAAGATCATGAGCATAATATTTCTTTCCCTCAAATTAATTGAAGTGAATAAAGAGAGAATTTCTTCAAAAATACTAAAGCACACCGTGCTCAAAAAGATATTAGTGAAGCACTAGAGAAAATCCATAGCTCATAAAAGTTTTAAGTGAAGCATAGAGAGCAATTCTAACAAGTCATGGCATAATTTTGGCTCTCTCAAATAGGTGTGTCCAGCAAGGAATCAAGACTTAAAACAAAAAGTAAAACAAGCAAACACTCATGTCATACAAGACGCTCCAAGCAAAACACATAGTATGTGACGAATAAAAATATAGCTTCGAGTAAAATACCGATGGTCGTTAGAGGAAAGAGGGGATGCCACTCGAGGCATCCCCAAGCTTAGTTGCGTGCTCTCTTCGGATAATAGATTGGGATGTCGGGGCATCCCCAAGCTTAGGCTCTTCTTACTCCTTATTCCTTCATCCATCGTAAGGTAACCCAAAACTTGAAAACTTCAATCACACAAAACTCAACAAAACCTTCGTGAGGTCCGTTAGTATAAGAAAGCAAATCACTACTATAAGTACTGTAGCGAACCAATTCATATTTTGTTCTTGCATTATATCTATTGTATTCCAACTTTTCTATGGCAAAAAGCTATCAAAGAAAACCATAGAATCGTCAAAACAAGCACACAACACAAAGAAAACAGAATCTGTCAAAAACAGAACAGTTTGTAGCAATTTGGATATTTAGAATACTTTTGTAACTCCAAAAACTCTGAAAATTAGGACAACCTGGGAAATTTGTATGTTAATCTACAGCAAAAAGAATTGGTATTTTATCGCTCACTAGTTAGAAATGAGAATTATTTTTGTGAGCGCAAGAGTTTCTGTTTTTCATCAAGATCAAACAACTATCACGCAAGAAGATCCTAAAGGCTTTACTTGCAACAAACACTAATTAAAACACAAAAAACACAATCATAACAATAGCATAATTGTGCTAACACTCAAGAACAGAAAGCAAAAAAAATAGAACTGGACATAGTTTTACGCCCATAGCTAGGCATAAAGCAAGGATCTATGTTTTGTCATCTTTGTTTCGAGATCCATAAGATGCCCTCATGATTGATTCATATGGTGGCCTAATTCTTGTTCTAGGGAAATGTTCCATACCCTTCCTTAGTGGAAATTGGAACTTAATATGGCCTTCTTTCATATCAATCACGGCACCGATAGTGCGTAAAAACGGTCTACCAAGAATAACTAGACAAGACGGATTGCAATCAATATCAAGAACAATAAAATCTATGGGCACACAATTCCTATTTGCAAGAATAACAACATCATTAATTATTCCCATAGGCTTTCTAATAGTAGAATCCGCCAAGTGCAAATTTAAAGAGCATTCTTCAATATCGGTAAGACAAAGCACATCACATAAAGATTTCAGAATTGTAGAAACACTAGCACCCAAGTCACACAAAGAAAAACAGTCATAATTATTAATCTTGACTTTGATAGTAGGTTCCCATTCATCATGTAATTTTCTAGGAATTGAAACTTCTAATTCCAACTTTTCTTCTAAAGCTTTCATCATAGCATCATTTTGTTCATAAGCATGGGGTGAATTTATCATGGATTGCAACAAAGAAATACAATCAATCAAATAGAAACTATCATAATTCAAGTCTTTGTAATCCAAAAGAGTGGGTACATCACTAGTTAAAGTTTTGACCTCTTCAAACCCACTTTTATCAATTTTCTCAACAAGATTTTCACCGTCCGAATTATCGGGACGCCTTCTAACTAAAGTTGACTCTTCTCCAGTCCATTTTTCATCAATCTTAACTTTACTAAACATGGAATCGATAGAAGAAAAACCAATCATTTTAAGATCCTCATGACTTTTATGAAAGTAATCACTAGAAAATGCTTTTTCTAAAAATTCTCTTTTAGGTCTAAGCATAGTGGTTCTTTTCTTACTTTCATCCATAGAAACATAGAGAGATTTAATGGATTCCTCAACTTTAGGCACAAAAAATTTCTTCTTGATATTTTCTACATCATGAGAAATTCTATCAACACTTCTAGACAAATCATCAATCTTATTCAACTTTTCTTGTATGGTAGTGTTGAAAACTTTTTGCGTGTTGATAAATTCTTTAATATTATTCTCAAGATCAGAGGTGTTCCTATTATTATTATAAGAAGGATTTCCATAGGGATTACCATAATTATTGGAGGAATTACTAGGAAAAGGCCTAGGATTAAAATTACCTCTATAAGCATTGTTATTGAAATTATTTCGCGAGATAAAATTCACATCTACGGCATCACTATTTTTCTCAATGAAAGTAGAAAAAGGCATATCATTGAAATCAATAGGAGCACTTTTACTAGCATCCAATTTCATAAGAGCATCAACTTTTTCACTGAAAGAAGAAATTTCTTCAACCGAATTAACTTTTTTACTAGTAGGAGCTCTTTCTGTACGCCATTGTGAATAATTGGCCATGATATTATCAAGCAATTTGGTGGCTTCAGAAAAAGTAATTTCCATAAAAGTACCAACCGCGGCGGAATCTAAAAGATTACGAGAAACAAAATTCAATCCCGCATAAAATATTCGTATGATCTTCCAAAGATTTAACCCATGAGTTGGGCAATTCCTTAGCATCATTTTCATCCTTTCCCAAGATTGTGCAACATGCTCATGTTCAAGTTGCTTGAAACTCATGATCTGGGTTCTAAGGGAAATAATTTTTGCGGGCGGAAAATACTTAGTGATAAAAGCATCTTTACACTTATTCCAAGAATCGATACTATTGCGAGGCAAAGAAGAAAACCAATTTTTTTGCAGAATCACGCAAAGAAAACGGAAATAATTTCATCTTCACAATATCATTGTCCACATTTTTTTCTTTTTCATATCGCATAATTCCACGAAGGTATTAAGATGGGACGCGGCATCCTCATTAGGAGTACCGGAAAATTGATCTTTCATAACAAGATTCAGCAAAGCAGTATTAATATCACAAGACTCCGCACTAGTGGCGGGAGCAAACGGAGTGCCAATAAAATCATTGTTGTTGGTACTTGAGAAATCACACAACTTGGTGTTCTCTTGAGCCATGATGACTATGCAACAAGATTGCACTCAAAATCAGATCCGACAAGAAAATGGCGAACGAAAAAGAGGGCGAAATAAAGCGGCAAATTTTGGTGAAGTGGGGGAGAGGCAAATGGGAAATAATGTAAACTGCGAGGAGATGAGATTTGCGATTAGGAACCTGGTATATGTTGAAGATCCTCCCCGGCAACGGCGCAAGAAATTCCTTTTGATGTGGCTTGAAGCTACGTCGGTATTTCCCCAAAGAGGAAGGGATGATGCAGCACAGGGACGGTAGGTATTTCCCTCAGTGATGAAACCAAGGTTATCGAACCAGTAGGAGAACCAAGCAACAATAGGTAAATGGCACCTGAACACAAATAACAAATACTCGCAACCCGACGTATTAAAGGGGTTGTCAATCCCTTTCGGGTAACGACGCCAGAAATTGGCAAACGGACGTGAATAAATTGTAGTAGATTGATAGATCGAATGCCAAATAAAATAAATAAGAATAAATTGCAGCAAGGTATTTTTTGTATTTTTGGTTTAATAGATCTGAAAATAAAAGCAAAGGAAAATATATCGCAAAGGAAAATAGTATGAGAAAGAGACCCAGGGTCGTAGGTTTCACTAGTGGCTTCTCTCGAGAAAAATAGCAAATGGTGGGTACACAAATTACTGTTGGGAAATTGATAGAACTTAAAATAATCATGACGATATCCAGGCAATAATCATTATATAGGCATCACGTCCAAGATAAGTACATCGACTCCTGCCTACATCTACTACTATTACTCCATACATCGACCGCTATCCAGCATGCATCTAGTGTATTAAGTTCATGGAGAAACGGAGTAATGCAATAAGAACGATGACATGATGTAGACAAGATCTATTTATGTAGAAATAGACCCCATCATTTTGTCCTTATTAGCAATGATACATACGTGTCGGTTCCCCATCTGTTACTGGGATCAAGCACCGTACGATCGAACCCACTACAAAGCACCTCTTCCCATTGCAAGATAAATAGATGAAGTTGGCCAAACAAAACCCAAATATCGAAGAAGAAATACGAGGCTATAAGCAATCATGCATATAAGAGATCAAAGAAACTCAAATAACTTCCATGGATAAAAAGATAGATCTGATCATAAACTCAAAGTTCATCTGATCCCAACAAACACACCGCAAAAGAGTTACATCATATGGATCTCCAAGAGACCATTGTATTGAGAATCAAACGAGAGAGAGGAAGCCATCTAGCTACTAACTACGGACCTGAAGTTCTACAAAGAACTACTCACGCATCATCGGAGAGGCACCAATGGAAGTGGTGAACCCCTCTGTGATGGTGTCTAGATTGGTTCTGGTGGTTCTGGACTCTGCGGCAGCTGGAATTAATTTTCGTCGACTCCCCTAGGGTTTCTAGAATATTTAGGTGTTTATAGAGTAAAGAGGCGGTTCTGGGGCACCCGAGGTGGGCACAACCCACCAGGGCGCGCCTGGGCCTCCAGGGGCGCCCTAGTGGGTTGTGCTCCCCTCGGAGCAGCCCCAAGGTGCTTCTTTGGCCCATTGGTTGTCTTCTGGTCCAAAAAAATCCACAAAGTTTCACTGCGTTTGGACTCCGATTAGTATTGATTTCCTGCGATGTAAAAAACATGCAAAAAACAGCAACTAGCACTTGGCACTATGTCGATAGGTTAGTACCAAAAAATGATATAAAATGACTATAAAATGATTATAAAACATCCAAGATTGATAATATAACAGCATGGTACAATCAAAAATTATAGATACGTTGGAGAGATATCATTGTTGTGCTCATTGCTGTCCTGATCCTTTTGTGACTCTATTGGTCTCTCCTCACTCTCTGCCTCATCCACTTCTCGCTGTGCTACCAAAGCTGCGTTGACCACTTGGTTGGTTGCCGCCAAGTATAGCAGCAACGGCTCCTGGGGTTTGGGAGCAACCAAGGTAGGCACAGAGGACAAGTACACCTTCAACTCTTGCAGAGCTGCATCTACTTCTGGGGTCCACTTCATAGGACCTGCCTTCTTCAAAATTTTGAAGAACGACAGGGTGCGCTCGGAAGACTTGGAGATGAATCTGCCCAACGCGGCAACACATCCTGTCAGACGTCTCACATCCTTAACTGTCCTTGGCGCTTGGATCTTCTCGATGGCCTTGATCTTGTCGAGGTTGGCTTTGATCCCGCGACGGGATACAAAGAACCCGAGCAACTTGCTGGAGGGAACACCAAATACACACTTCTCCAAGTTGAGCTTCAGATTGATCTTGCGCAGATTAGCAATCGTCTCCACCAAATCTTGAATAAGGGTGGCTCTATCCTTGGTTTTGACCACAGTGTCATCCATATAAGTTTCTATGTTTCTATGCAGCTGTGACTCAAAACCAATCTGGACTGCCCTTGCAAAATTAGACCTGGCACTCTTCAATCCGAATGCATGCGGACAAAACAATACGTACCACATGGAGTAGTAATACCCAGAGTATGCGTCCAGAAAGGAGAGCAAATCGCAACCTGAAGTGGATTCCACAATCTGGTTGTACGCGGCAAGGGAAATGGGTCTTTCGGGCAAGCCTTGTTGAGATCTGTGAAATCTATGCAAAGCCTCCACTTCCCGTTAGCCTTCCAGACTACCACTGAATATGCCAACCACGTGGGGTGCAGCACTCCTCTGACAAAACCAGCTGCCTCAAGTTTCTTGATCTCTTCTGCAATGAACTGCTGCCCCTCCAAGGCCTGCTTCCGGACTTTCTGCTTGACAAGTCGGGCATGTGGGCAGACAGCAAGGTGGTGCTCGATTACCTCCCTGGGAACACCGGGGATATCATATGGTTGCTAGGCAAACACATCGATATTCGCCCGCAGGAAGGCAACGAGTGTGATTTCCTATTTGTCATCGAGGGTGGCGCTGATAGTAAAAGTACCATCAATGCCAGCCAGCCCTGCCGGGACCTTCTTTCCTTGGGGTGCTGTCGGTGTACAAAAGTAGGGGTCCTATTTTTGTACCCCTTTACTTGTGCACGGGCAGTTAGAGCCACGCCTGTGGCCACACTTAGCGGGGAAGAGGAAGGCAGCAAAGATGCAAGACGACCAGAGCAACGCCAAGCCAAAGACACGAAGAGCAGAAGGGCGAGGTGAACTCCCCCGGCAAGGCCCTTTCTGGGGTGGCCTCCACAGCCCCAACAAGAACCTTGCCGGGGCAACTTGCCCAACACCAGCAGAGCTGCCACCCTTGAGCCTAAGAGTTCCGACGCCATCACTCACATTGGAACCAAGGCTTGGGAGGCACCTCCATGGTGGCATGCAGATCTTTGCGAAGACCAAGAACATGCAAGACTAGATGAGAATTAGAAGACGAAGATCCTCGGCAAGATCCTTCCCGAGGATACCCACGAGACCCCCGGCAAGACCCTTGTCGGGGACGACCACGATGCCGCGGCAAGACCCTCTGCCAGGGCCCGGGCAAGACTCTCGCCGAATACATCCGCGGGGCCATAGCCAGGCCCCCACCTGCCAAGACACCACCGACGTTCCCACACAGCTGCCAGCCCAACAACTAGGCGAGCACATGCGTGGCGACATGCGGCCTCCAAGCCAATTCAGCAAGCACCTGCGTGGTGGCATGCTGATCTTTGTGAAGACTCTGCCACCGGACCAACTCAGCATCCAGCCAACCAGCGTGGCAGTACACGCCTCTTCAGCTCGAACGCGTGTCGAAGCAAGGCAAGGCGGCGACAGGTGGGACGAGCTTCCTTGCCTTCCCCAATAAAGCAAGAAGGCACGTCGGCAGCGCGTTAAATGTGTTTGTCCAATGGTGCCAGGACATAGACTCGACCACTGTACAACTTTCCACCTCCTGTGTGCCACTGTGGCAGCCCCTTTGACTATAAAAGGAGGCCCGCGGCATACTGGGAGAGGATTCAGACTTTTTGGACCCTGCATTCCTCGTAGCTAGTCCAAGAACACCAGATAAACATAAACCAGCAGGAGTAGGGTATTACGAATCACTTGCGACCTGAACCTGGATAATCCCCCTGCGTTCATCACGTAGGTGTCGTTTCCCCCGACATCTTTGGCGCGCCAGGTAGGGGGCGCAATCCATGGAAATTTGGTTTTGGAGCTAATGCGTCGACTCTTCCATGGGGATGGCTCGAAGGGAGAGGGTGACGTCGATCAGCCGCCCTCTGGTGCCGCCCGCAGCTTCGACAGCCATCCGCGTGCCCACGAAAAGCTAAGTCATGCAAAATTTTGGCTAATTTCATTTATATCAGTCTGTCTTCCTCGAAAGATCTCGCTCCTTGTATGGGAAACCTGCACGTAATGGGACCCTTCCGCTATTGGCAACGCCCTTGTCTCTTTCTTGATTTCGCTCGACAGTTCATGCGTCCGCGCTGAGAACGACAAGGTGGCCTACCCGCTATTAGCAACGCCCTTGTCTCTGTCTCGAGTCCGCTCGACAGTTCATGCGGCCGCGCTGAGAACGGCAAGGTCGTTTGCCCGGCAGCAAGCGCCCTCCCGACAGGGTGCTAAGGATCCGTCCTCAAAGCACCACGGCATGGGTTTACGCGTTGGCAGCCTTATCTCACCAAGCGTAGGGTGCAAACATACAAAGAAAGATCTAACGGGAACATAGCATGCTTGATATTAAAGTACTGCAAAGTCATATTACATCAAGTAATCGTCGCTGTGCTTCTAACTTAAGATAAAATTGTCTTGGTCTTGAACTCGCAGCGGCGACGAGAAACGGGGTGCCTAGTCCCGGTGCTGGCCCTCCACCGTCTCGACTCCATCGACGCAGTCGATGATGGGCTTGATACGCTCCTTGAGCACCGCGAGGTCTGCCTCCTCCGGCAAGCTCTCCAACACATTGGCAAAGTTGACGGTGGGGTTCCAGAATGCCACCTTGGTGAGCACCTTGGTCAGGGCACCCCGGCAGAGCCTCCGGGCATCGTTGGCCAGATAAGCTGCCCGGTCGGAGCGGAGCTGCTCCAGGGCACCAAGAACGCCCTCGAAGAATAGGGTCGGTTTGGCATTGGGACTCACGTTCGGCTCCAGGGAGTACCTGACATTCGGCATCCCCATGGCAGCCAGCTTCGTGGGGATCCTGCCAGCAATGTCGGCGAGGCGCCTGACCCAACGGTTTATGCCCTCCACGTACTCCTTGTGTTTGGCGGCATCATTCCTCCGCAGCTGCCTCTCCTCCTCCAGGTCCTTGGTCAGGGTCTCTTCCCGGGGCCTGACCTCCGAAAGCGTCCCCTCAAGGCCCTGCAGCTTCAGCTTCAGGTCATTGATGGAGTCGTTGGCCTTGGTGAGTAGCTCGGCTTTGCCGAGGACTATGGCATGCGCCTCCGCCAAAGCGCCGTTGGCCGCGTCCTTCTCCTTCGTTAGCTCCAAGACCTGTTTCTTCAGCCCATCCCGCTCCACCTCTAGCTCCTTCACCTTGCCGGCATGGACCAGGGCTTGAGCATTAAGTGCCTCCTTGTGCCTCTGCTCCAGCTCCTGGGTCCACTGGGCGACGAGCTTCTTGACCTCCTCATCCATGCCGCGGAGTGTGGCGGCAAGCGCCTCCTCATGAGCGGCAAGGTCCTCCTCCTGGGAGTTCAGCTCGGCCTGGTGCTGGTGCCGAGCGGCCTCGTCCTTGGCGGCCTGTTCCTTCGCCGCCTCATGGGCTTTCTCGACATCAGCCTGCTTCAGGATGAGCTCCTGTTTGCGCTCAGTCAGCAGATCCTGGGCAACCTTCAGTTCATCGTTGGCCCGGCGGAACCAGGCCTGCGTCTCGGCGACGCGCTCCTCGAGATCCGCCTCCGCCTTGTCCACCGCCGCCATCCTGGATTTTGCCTTGTCCAGGCTGGCACGGTGAAGCGCCTAGAGCTTCTGGAAGTTGACGCTCATGGCCCGAAGGACCTACTCCTCTTGGGAACCACCGCCACCAGTGCTCGGTTCGTCAACAACCTCAAGCCCGGCGGCGGCGAGCGCCTCGTCATCGAACACCTCCCCCTCGGTTGGCGCCCTGGTGCTCGCCGTTCCTGGGAGGTGTACGAACAGGTCGTCGCTCACCTTCAAGTACTTGCCCGAGCCAGAGGCAGCCGAGGAGGAAGGTTGGTCGTCAACCACCCCCTTCTCGGCAGCGGCCTTGCCGGCCTCCCCGGCGGGCCCCTTGGCGGCATCCTCAGCAGCGGTCTTGGCATCCTCCTCGGCGGCGATCTTGTCGGCCTCGGCCTCGGCGTCCCTGGCGACCTCCTCGATGACGATGTCAATGTCCTCCCAGTCCACCGAGGAAGGGTCTGGGTGCCAAGAAGGGGAATGAGATGGAGCCAAGGTCAAGGTTCAAAAAGTACAAGAAAGAACAGGGACGGGAAACAAACGACTTACCCACACCGGGCTGGGAAGAAGTGGCGGCCTCACCCAACGTTCGTTGCCGGGGCAGAGCCACCGAACCCAAGCTTGCTCCCTCCTCCTCCATATGCATGGGCTCGATGGTGGATGCCCTTGACGGGGACGCCCCTCTGGGTGGCGTAGTCGAGGGGGGCGGCGTGTTGGGAGTGGCCCTCGGCGGCTCCTCCTGCTGCTGTTCTCCTCCTACAAACCCGGCAAGGTCAGCATCAAAGATTCACATCGCAAGGCCCATTAGTAAAGGAGCGAGTGATGGACTCACGCTGGGGGATCAAGCGGGGGCTGCGGCGGGGGCTACGTCGGGGGCTGCTGTCCGGGCTGCTCTCCACCAACAGTGGCATACGCGAAGTACCTGCCGGGGGCTTGTCGCCCGATGAGGCCTTGGCCCTCTTCGCCACCCTTTGCGCTAGTGTCTCCGTGTCCCTGTGAAGATGACCCCAAATTAAAGGAAGATAACATAGGCGTAAGGTTAGGAGATGATGGGGGATGAAATACCTACTCGTTCTCCACCTCCTCCTCCGCTAGCTTCCTCTTCCCTGTCGGGCTATAAGATCCGAGCTCGAACTCGGCCTCCATGGTGCTGACCGAAGGAAAAGGAGAAGGGGACGGGGTCCGGTGCCGCTTAGACGAGGAAGAAGCAGTTGTTGTCCTCTTCACCACCACGGCCTTCACCGCCTTCTTCGCTGCCATGGCCTTCATCGCCCTCGTCTCGCGCACGAGCTGCCCCTGAGTCGGCTGCCGCTGCGTGGTTCTGCTGGGCCGGACCGGCTCGCCAGAGCTGGCCCGCTGCAGGACGCGCTGCCTTCCCGCGGCCGGGGGGTCATTCACCTCGACCTCCTCTTCAAATGACTCGTCACCCGCGTCTTCAACGAGGGGAGCCTCTTCGCCGGCGCCGCTGGCCTCCCCGGCAGACTCCGCCCACTGGGCGAGCTCTTTCTCCTCGGCAGCCGCGTCGGCCTCGTCCTCCGCCGCCCTGGTGGTGATGTAGTCCAGCTCCGCCTTGGTGGTGTCCTAGATGAGCAGCGGCCAGTCACAAACATAAGCCTCCGACAAAGTGTCGAAGAACTCCTGCACTTTCTCCACTGGCGGCTCGGCCCAGGCCGGGTCAAGGCCATGCGCGTTGAAGTCCGGCATCATGGCAATGATGGCGGACTGGTGAGAGTTGTAGCTCTGCAGGACCACTCTCGCCGGCAACCCAAACAGGGGCCCCATGACGGCCTTGCTGACTTTCGCGGCCCTGCCGGTCCTCTCAGCCCAACCATCGCCATCCACGTCGAGCTGAAAGAGCCTTTGGTAGAAGTGGGCATGCCCCATCACCATGAAATTGTGTTTCAGGCCAGGGCGGAGCCTCATTACGTCGTCCGCGTTTCTGAAATCCCAGGCCGGCCTCCCCTTGTTGTGTAGCGGGGCGATTCGGCGCCGGATTTAGTCGGCCCTGATCATCTCAAGGGTGAACCCGGCCATGGTGAGGCGATGGATCCTGGTGGTGGCAACCGTGAGCTTCTCGTCGTTGGCGTCAAGGTCGCTCCAATCCCTGCGGCGGGTCGGCGGGCTCTCACGAACCCGGCAGAACTCCCTCGGGTCCTTCTCCTCGATCCAGCACCACCAGCTCCACCATTCCTCCTACCTCTCCTTCTGGGAACCCTCCGGATACGTGCCCTTCTTCTGGGTCCTCGGGATCCAGGTGATGTAGCCGGAGATGGCGCCCCCTGGCTGGAGGCGAGGGGAGAAGTAGTGGCGGAAGAGCGCCATGCTGGGGAGCACCCTTGGGGATCTTGAGGCGGTTGTTGTTGAAGCGCTGGATGTACTTCTGGAGGGTCTCTCCTGGTTGATGCTTGATGCGGCGCAGGTCACTCGCGGCCGGAGGGCGGTCGCGAGTGCCCTGGAAGTTGGCGACGAAGCGGTCGCGCATCTCGTCCTAGGAGGAGATCGAGCCGTGCTGCAGGTTCAGGAGCCAGGAGCGGGCTCCATGCTTGAGAGCCATGGGAAACCAGTTTGCCATGACTTTCTCATCACCGTTGGCTACTTCGATGCTCAGCTCGTAGAGCAGCAGGAACTCCGCGGGGTCGGCGGTGCCGTCATAGCGAGGAGGTAGATCCGGCTTGAACTTGCCTTGCCAGGTGACGCTACGCAGCTCGGGGGTGAAGGCGCGACAGCCAGCCATGGTTGCTGGGGCCCGCTTTGGAGGTGGAGCTTGGTCTTGGCGAGGTCCACGCGGCGCCGCTGCGGGCGGCGCGCGGTCTTGATGAGGCGGCGCGGGGAGCGCAGGTGCAGCTTCGCGCGGTCGCGGGATTTCTTGGCAGCTTCTCTCTTCGCGCGCGGGCATCGGGCGTCATGGATTGCGCCGCGGAACCGCGCGCCTTGGTGCCAAGGCACCGTCTTGAGGCGGTGTTGGAGGCGCGCCATGGGTCTCGTTGCCCATGGCTGGCTGAGGGTGAGGCAGAGAAAGCGACGGCGCCGGGGAGCCCCCTGCGGCGCGGACGAGCTCGGCAACGCGATCGAGCCACTCCTCGTAGAGGTCGTCGACTGGGCGGTAGCGTAGGAGTTCGTTCGCCGCGAGGAGCACAGCCCGCTCCTCCATGGGAGCGTGGTGCACATGCGACGAAGAACCGGCCGGGTCAGCGATGGAGTGGCGTGTCACGACCCCGATTCTAGGTCACACCGATCTAGCCTGTAACACCTCATATCACATTGCGGCCTCACGCACGGTACTCCCACGGGTGTCGCCTTACCATGGCCCGGGACCGTTTGCGCCTTTTGGCTCACGTATATGACAATGTCGTTAGCATCCATATGACAGAGAACCCGGGCCGACATGACTAGTCGTGAACCCAAAGCGGCACTAACGTATGGGAACAGGCATACATGAATCAACATCGAACGTGTCGGTCAGCAACGTGCGAATCCGGGTTGTAGCACTGGGCTAACAGGACTCCGGGAACCCGGGCTATAGCAGGCTATCCTACGAGACACCGCTTGTGAAATAGTTTTCGTACACGAGTCCACTAATCACCATTTCAATACTCCACCGTGGATCCTCCCTCGTCATCCCACAAGAGGGCCATCCACGGTACTCACACTTATCTTGAGGCTTTTAATAGTATCCATTTACTTGTCTATGAACTGCATAAGAGACCAAGTAGTCCTTTACCGCGGACGCGGCTATTCGAATAGTTTTATACCCTGCAGGTGTGTACTTCGTCACACATGCTCTCACCACTTACCACCGTTTACACAGTGTGTACTCGGCAACCTTCAAGCGGAAGCCCAGCGAGGGTGTCGGCCACAGCCTACCTAAACACTCGAGTCTCTAGTCAAGGTTTATCGCCTATTCAGGTTCCATCCGCAGGGAGTCCGGCCGAGGTTTCCACATACGGCCCCGAACGATGTGTGCAGGGTTCCCGAGACACCAAACGGGCGACTCGGTACACCGGCCACGAGCCTACCGCATCACAGCCCACCCCTTGGTCAGCGCTGTCCACGGCCTCCAGCTTACTACAAACACCAGAAACTACGTGCAACTCCTGGACAGAGGACAAGGGTGATTAAGAAGCCGAGGGGGTCCATTGGTTTCGGGCTCAATGCGTGGTAGTTGCTGAATCTTAAATCACGCATACAGATCTCAGTTCTTAGGGACGGTCTCAATGAAACAACCCACCATGTACTCCTACATGGCCTCCCATGGATACCTTTACCAAATCGTATTCAACACCTCACTCTCATTACCGACACACACTTTCACTCTAGTTCATCACCCTGATGAGCCAGACCTGACACGACTCTAAGCGTAGCAAGCATAGCATTGTAGGAACACAACATGGCTCAATCAACTCCTACACATGCTAGTGGGTTTCATCTAGTTACTGTGGCAATGACAGGTCATGCAAAGGAAAGTGGGTTCAACTACCGCAACACACAACAGTTTGAATCGCGTTGTCTTAATGCAGTAAATGAGAGCAGAAGCGAGAAGATGGGTTTGTATCGAAATGATCAATGGGTTGCTTGCCTGACGGAGTGGTGGTGGGATACTGCCCTTCAGTTGGATACTCGTGAATATCCTCGGAGGCAGGACCTACCACAATGAACACATCGAAGCACAATCAACACCAAGCAAGTGCAACAATATGATGCATGCATGAGACATGGCAAAATGGATGTATTGGGCTAATGCAACTAAGACCAGATGGGTTTGGACTATATTGAATCAAAGATTCAAATTCCAAGTTCATAAATGGCCCATGTTAGTGCTTTATCTTGTTCTGCATTAAATATTAGGTTAACTTGCTTAAACATGCATGAAACCAGTACAGATGGATAGAATGGATTTTTCTGATCATTTTTCATATATAAATCTTTTCATTCTGAGCTATAGATTATTTTCTATGATTTTTTGAAGTTTGTGATAATTTTTGGAATTTCCTGTAATTAAATTACTTATTACGTCAGCAGTGTGTTATGATGACGTCAGCGGTCAACGGGGTCGTCCAGGTCAAACCTGACGTGTGGGTCCCCTGTGTCAGTGTCACTGTTAGATAATTAACTAATTAGGATTAACTTAAATCTAACCCAGGTTAATTCAGCAGGCGGGCCCCACTTCTCAGTGACTCTGGGGAGTCAACCCGTGGTCAAACCACGCTGACTCGCCGTCGTTTAGCCGCCGGCGATGTCCAGACGCGGCGGTGGGTGCGGGATCCGTGCTCCGGCGACCAAATGGGTGGCGGAGAGCATCTACAGACAGCTGGGAACAAGCCGCATCGACTGGTGGTGGTGGTGGAGCTCGGGGTCGCCGGAATTGACGCCGGCGACGAGCCGTGCGGCTGCCGGGGTACGGGTGTAGTCGAACCCATTGCTAGAGAGCACGGCGAGGGGCGTGCGATGGTACTACGGGCTCCTGGCGATGCAGTGGAGCTAACGTCCATGGTGGTGCGACCGTTGGATGGTCGGAGCCTCGTCGGCGACGAGCTCGGCGGCGACGCATGCGGGTGAGCTACGTGCAGTGGCTACGGAGCTCGAGAGGGAGAATGGAGAGGATAGAGAGGTGGCCAGGCTCACGGTGGTTGCGACGGAGTGGACGGCGAGGTCGGGGGCGAACTGCTGCGGTGGTGACGGCGGAGGGGATCTCCGGCGGTGGGCGGTGAAGGCGAGGTCGAAGCAGTGGCTTCGGGGCAAGCAAGCGCTCGGGGCTCGACTTGCTCGAAGGAGAAGGCGACAGCGGAGCTGCTGGACACGGTGGGGCGGCGCGAGGACGACGGTGGGCGTGGCTACTCCGGCGAGGTGGCAGCAGCTGCGTCGGCCATGGTGGAGGAAGGCGAGGGAGAGGCGATGGGGGAGAAAGGGGGTGTCCAGGGGCTCGGGGGCGCGTCGTGGAGGTCGTCCAGCTCGTCCACGGGCGAGGCGGCAAGCAGGTGGCGCCGTGGCGAGCTCGCGCACGCCGGCGTCACCTCTCTGCCTGCTCTGGCGAGAGCAAGCAGCTGACTGGCCATGGGCCAGCACAGTGCTGGGCTGCCAGGTGGGCTGCCAGGTAAGTTCCTCTCTGCTTTCTGTTTTTCCTTTTTATTTATTTCTGTTCTGTGTTTTGAAATAGTAGAAATAATATTCCATTTAGGAAAATCCTGGAAATATTCGGAGGCACCTTTGAAATTATTCTCAACAGCCTAAAAATACCTTCAAGATTATTTGGGCATTTAAAAATATTTATAGGATTTAACTTGCCCAAATGCAAATACTTATGGCTTGGTGCAAAAATCCAGAATGGCCTCCAAAAATATGAAACCATTTTTGGCAGAGGTTTTAGCCAGGACCAAAGATGGTGAACATTTATGGAGGGCATTTCAGGTTCATTGAAAAGGATTTTAGTAAACCCTAGTTGTGTTCAGGGGGGTGCTGGGGGTTTCTGGCATCCCCATTTCAAGTTTCTATGAAAAGTAGACATGATGCAACACTCTAATGCATGAACTAGCTAGGATGTGACAACTCACCCCACTCAAAAGAATCTCGTCCCGAGATTTAGGATCCGTTGGGAAGAAGGTGGGGTACTCAAGTCGAAGACGATCCTCCCTTTCCCAAGTAGCTTATTTCTCGGAATGGTGTGACCATTGAACCTTGAGAAACTTGATGTTTTGGCGTCGAGTGGTACGCTCGGCTTGATCAAGGATTCGAACGGGATATTCCCGATATGTGAGATTATCTTGGAGATCAAGCGTTTCGTGGTCCACTCCACGGATAGGATCCGAGAAGCAACGCCTGAGTTGAGAAACGTGGAAGACGTCATGAACCTTGGAGAGATGCGGAGGTAGTTCCAATTGGTTGGCAACTTCTCCTCGCTTGGCAAGAATGCGAAAGGGTCCAATCTAACGAGGAGCCAATTTGCCTTTGATACCGAATCGATGGGTTCCCTTTAAAGGGGTAACCCGAAGGTAAGCCTTCTCGTCAACCTCAAAAGTCATAGCCTTATGTTTGCGATCATAATGGCTCTTTTGGTGAGATGGGGCTGTTTTCAATTTCTCACGAATAATGCGAACCTGCTCTTCTGCTTCCTGAATCATATCCTGACCAAAGAGTTGTCTTTCCCCGGTTTCTGACCAGTTAAGAGGCGTTCGACATTTTCGTCCATAGAGAACCTCGAAAGGAGCTTTGCCCAAGCTAGCTTGATAACTATTGTTATAAGCGAACTCGGCGAATGGAAGGCATTTCTCCCAATCCATGCCGAAAGAGATGACAGAAGCTCGGAGCATATCCTCCAGAATTTGATTAACTCGTTCTACCTGACCACTTGATTGAGGGTGGAAGGCGGTGCTAAAGGAGAGACGAGTTCCCATAGCATTTTGGAAACTTTCCCAAAATCGAGAGGTGAAGAGACTTCAACGGTCTGAGTTAATTTCCAGTGGAACACCATGAAGAGACACTATTCGGGAGATGTACAAGTCAGCTAGCTGGCTCGCGGTTATACTCTCACGAACAGGTAGGAAGTGGGCTACATTGGAAAGACGATCGACAACAACGAAGATAGCATTATTCCCTCTCTTGGTCCTGGGAAACCCGGTAATGAAATCCATACCGATTTTATCCCATTCCCATTCAGGAATAGCCAAAGGTTGAAGGGTGCCAGCAGGCCGTTGATGCTCTGCTTTAACACGACGGCAGACGTCGCAATTAGCAATGTATTGAGCAATTTCTCTCTTCATCCTAGTCCACCAAAACCTCTGGCGTAGGTCTTGATACATTTTGGTACTACCGGGATGAATGGTGAGAGGAGATTCATGAGCTTCCTTAAGGATCAATCGCCTCAGGTTGCGTACCTTGGGAACCACTAGACGGTCTCCAAAGAACACAACACCTTGGTCATCAATAGGGAAACAATCCGCAACTCCTTTCTTGATGTTTCTCTTAATACGGGAGATTCCCGGATCTACCTTCTGAGCTTTGATGATCTGATCCGTAAGGGTAGGTTTCGCCACCAGGGTGGATAGGAACCCTCGAGGAATAATGTGAAGGTTAAGCTTACAGAATTCCTCGTGGAGAAGTGGTTGACTTTGTTGTAACATCAAGTTGTTACAGTAAGATTTACGGCTTAGCGCATCAGCCATGACGTTGGCTTTGCCCGGGGTGTAAGTTATTCCTAAGTCGTAATCTGTGATCAACTCGACCCAACGTCTTTGCCTGAGATTCAAATCCGGTTGGGTGAAAATGTATTTCAGACTTTGGTGATCGGTGAAAATCTCGCAACGATTACCGAGAAGGTAATGTCGCCATGTTTTGAGTGCATGGACTACGGCTGCAAGCTCTAGATCATGTGTGGGATAATTATCCTCATGTGGACGCAACTGTCGGGAAGCGTAGGCAATCACGTGACGATCTTGCATGAGTATGCAACCTAGTCCTTGTCGCGAGGCGTCGCAATAGATAACAAAGTCCATAGAAAAATCTGGTGGTATGAGTACGGGGGCAGATGTCAGGCGTCTTTTCAGTTCCTGAAAGCTGAACTCGCACTGTGGGGTCCACTCGAACTTTTTATCTTTCTTGAGGAGTTCAGTTAGAGGTTTAGCAACCTTGGAGAAATTCTCGACGAAGCGGCGACAGTAGCTCGCTAAGCCAAGGAAACTCCGAACTTGCTTGACCGATTCAGGTGGAGTCCAGTCAAGGATGGCTAAATCTTGGCAGGGAAATGCGGAATGTAATGGATAACACGGAATGCAGAGATGATCATCAGTATGACATGGTAATATAGAAACTGACATATATATACCAACGGTCATACACACCATACATAGTTTAGTACAAGCCCAGGCTAGAGTACAGCTACGATGAAAAGACGATACATCTCATCAGAGGCATTCCAAGCTCCTATACATTATTTTTCTACACCTCCGGAACGTGATACACACCAAGTCGTATCCCACAAGACACGCAGGACTGTGGGGAATACAACTGTTACAATACTATTGGAACTACTACCAACTCAGACGTCTCCGTAGTAATCTTCATAGAAGTCACCACCATGTCCTGGGAGCTGAACATGATCATCTGGAAACAGTCGGTCCTGTGGAGCTTGCGGTCCATAAGGACTCGGGTGTGGCCTTGGTCCAACAAACGGTGGCAGACGGGGTCCACGAGGAGGGGTGATGCCTCCTACATCACGCCATTCCATACATTCTGGCAGACCAGACCGCACGGGGTACAAGTCCCTCATGTCCATATACCCGGCCTGCACGGCAGGTGCAAACCGTGTCAGAGTGGCCCAGTCATCAGAACGGGCATTAAAAAGCTCCATTCGCAAGGCACAATTCTCACGGTCCTTGTCCTCAAGCATCTCGGTGGTGGTGCGGAGTAGTGAATCCTCATGGGTAGGATCACAGTAAGTAGCCTGATAGTACCCCTGTGCCCCAGGGAGTGATGCTGGCATATAGCGGAAATCAGTGTTCTGAAGCACGGCAGTTCTAGCTCGTATGATAGTCATCATCGAGTAAGCTACGTCCTGCACGGACATCTCGATGGTAACCCCAAGTCCATAAGAGCAATGGAGGGGTTCAGTAGCTCCAGGATAGGAAGGGTAGATCCTGACTGTGCAAAAATATTGGCTTTGATTAAAGTCTCGAAACTGCTCCTCGACGGTATACTCGGGATACCAACGATAGCCTGTCTCAACCATCACTCGGACCAGCATGGCCGTGTGACCAGGTACGACGAGGCACTGGGTCAGACGAACCACTTGATTCTGGGAATGGGTGGCCATCTGAAAGCACGGAATAATGCAAGGCATTAGTATTTCTAGGAGAATTCGGATAGCATAACGGCTGTAATGCTCGGGAAAAGATTTGAGACATTCGCAACAGTTTGCAATACCACTCAACAACATCATATCAAGGTTCTGGTTCAACCGACAACACACTAAGGTAGTAGAAACTGAACCGAAGCATGGAACCAACAATCCTATAAGTTACTACGGATTAGTAACACGTGAACCTGATAGAGAGAAGAGAGCCTAGTCCTTAACCCACGTAGAATGAGAAGAGAATGGCTCAGATCGGAGGGCATAAGGTAAAGGAGTAAAAGCGCCTTACGTTCCCTCCCACAATCAATTCCCCTACATATAACTAAAGCATTTCTAGACTCGACATCGACCAGTTTGGCTTAACGCACCTACAGGCAGTCCGGCTCTGATGCCAACGCTGTCAGGACCCCGATTCTAAGTCACACCGATCTAGCCTGTAACACCTCATATCACATTGCGGCCTCACGCACGGTACTCCCACGGGTGTCGCCTTACCATGGCCCGGGACCGTTTGCGCCTTTTGGCTCACGTATATGACAATGTCGCTAGCATCCATATGACAGAGAACCCGGGCCGACATGGCTAGTCGTGAACCCAAAGCGGCACTAACGTATGGGGACAGGCATACATGAATCAACATCGAACGTGTCGGTCAGCAGCGTGTGAATCCGGGCTGTAGCACTGGGCTAACAGGACTCCGGGAACCCGGGCTGTAGCAGGCTAGGCAGGACTCCGGATGTCACCGCGTGACATTTCCCCGAAGGGACAGACACAGGAACGATATGAATCACATGCCGGCCAGTCAAGTGTCCAGAGCAGTAGTGCTGGGCTAGCAGGACTCCGGTGAACCGGGCTGTAGCGGACTACTATGGCTCAAGGAGGCACTAGACTACATTTCCCCATAAGAGAGGCTGCCAAGGATAAACAACTAGATTGTCGGATCCCACACATACCAAGCATTTCAATCATACACACAATATGCTCGATATGTGCAAATACAACATGGCATCACAACAAAACTCTACAACTCAAAGTACTTTATTTAAAGGGCTCCAGAGAGCCTTACATAACTTGTTCATACAGATAGGGGTCACATGACCCGACACTCAAGTCATACAATCATACAAACACATGCGGAAGCAACTTGTCTGGGTACAGACACTAGAAAGAAAGAAGGCTTGACGAAGCCTGTCTATCTACGTAGGCCCTTCACAAGCCTAGATCACCACCTGGGTGGCAAGTCACTCGTCGTCGTCGAGTTCTACATAGAACCCATCGGAAGGGGCGGTGTTGTCGTCTGAAAACAGTAATTGAAGCAACATGAGTACAAAGGTACTCAGCAAGTCTTACAACAGATCCTACTATACATGTTCATTCTCAAGAAGGTAGTGGAGTTATTGCAGCAAGCCAGCTTTGACTCTTGGCTAAGCTATCCTACGAGACACCACTTGTGAAATAGTTTTCGCACACGAGTCCACTAATCACCATTTCAATACTCCACCGTGGATCCTCCCTCGTCATCCCACGAGAGAGCCATCCGCGGTACTCACACTTATCTTGAGGCTTTTAATAGTATCCATTTACTTGTCTATGAACTGCATAAGCGACCAAGTAGTCCTTTACCGCGGACGCGGCTATTCGAATAGTTTTATACCCTGCAGGTGTGTACTTCGTCACACACGCTCTCACCACTTACCACCGTTTACACAGTGTGTACTCGGCAACCTTCAAGCGGAAGCCCAGCGAGGGTGTTGGTCACAGCCTACCTAAACACTCGAGTCTCTAGTCCAGGTTTATCGCCTATTCAGGTTCCATCCGTAGGGAGTCCGGCCGAGGTTTCCACATACGGCCCCGAACGATGTGTGCAGGGTTCCCGAGACACCAATCGGGCGACTCGGTACACCGGCCACGAGCCTACCGCATCACAGCCCACCCCTTGGTCAGCGCTGTCCACAGCCTCCAGCTTACTACAAACACCAAAAACTACGTGCAACTCCTGGACAGAGGTCAAGGGTGATTAAGAAGCCGAGGGGGTCCATTGGTTTCGGGCCCAATGCGTGGTAGTAGCTGAATCTTAAATCACGCATACAGATCTCAGTTCTTAGGGACGGTCTCAATGAAACAACCCACCATGTACTCCTACATGGCCTCCCATCGATACCTTTACCAAATCGTATTCAACACCTCACTCTCATTACCGACACACGCTTTCACTCTAGTTCATCACCCTGATGAGCCAGACCTGACACGACTCTAAGCGTAGCAAGCATAGCATTGTAGGAACACAACATGGCTCAATCAACTCCTACACATGCTAGTGGGTTTCATCTAGTTACTGTGGCAATGACAGGTCATGCAAAGGAAAGTGGGTTCAACTACCGCAACACACAGCAGTTTGAATCGCGTTGTCTTAATGCAGTAAATGAGAGCAGAAGCGAGAAGATGGGTTTGTATCGAAATGATCAATGGGTTGCTTGCCTGACGGAGTGGTGGTGGGATACTGCCCTTCAGTTGGATACTCGTGAATATCCTCGGAGGCAGGACCTACCACAATGAACACATCGAAGCACAATCAACACCAAGCAAGTGCAACAATATGATGCATGCATGAGACATGGCAAAATGGATGTATTGGGCTAATGCAACTAAGACCAGATGGGTTTGGACTATTTTGAATCAAAGATTCAAATTCCAAGTTCATAAATGGCCCATGTTAGTGCTTTATCTTGTTCTGCATTAAACAGTAGGTTAACTTGCTTAAACATGCATGAAACCAGTACAGATGGATAGAATGGATTTTTCTGATCATTTTTCATATATAAATCTTTTCATTCTGAGCTATAGATTATTTTCTATGATTTTTTGAAGTTTGTGATAATTTCTGGAATTTCCTGTATAAGAATAATTCCAGTAATTAAGTTACTTATTACGTCAGCAGTGTGTCATGATGACATCAGCGGTCAACGGGGTCGTCCAGGTCAAACCTGACGTGTGGGTCCCATGTTTCAGTGTCACTGTTAGATAATTAACTAATTAGGATTAACTTAAATCTAACCCAGGTTAATTCAGTAGGCGGGCCCCACTTGTCAGTGACTCTGGGGAGTCAACCCGTGGTCAAACCACGCTGACTCGCCGGCGTTTAGCCGCTGGCGACGTCCAGACGCGGCGGTGGGGTGCGGGATCCGTGCTCCGGCGACCAAATGGGCGGCGGAGAGCATCTACCCGCAGCTGGGAACGAGCCGCATCGACTGGTAGTGGTGGTGGAGCTCGGGGTCGCCGGAATCGACGCCGGCGATGAGCCGTGCGGCTGCCAGGGTACGGGTGTGGTCGAACCCATTGCTAGAGAGCACGGCGAGGGGCGTGCGATGGTGCTACGGGCTCCTGGCGATGCAGTGGAGCTGACGGCCATGGTGGTGCGACCGTTCGATGGCCGGAGCCTCGTCGGCGACGAGCTCGGCGGCGACGCGTACGGGTGAGCTACGTGCAGTGGCTACGGAACTCGAGAGGGAGAATGGAGAGGATAGAGAGGTGGCCAGGCTCACGGAGGTTGCGACGGAGCGGACGGCGAGGTCGGGGGCGAACTGCTGCGGTGGTGACGGCAGAGGGGATCTCCGGTGGTGGGCGGTGAAGGCGAGGTCGAAGCAGTGGCTTCGGGGCAAGCGAGCGCTCGGGGCTCGACTTGCTCGAAGGAGAAGGCGACTGCGGAGCTGCTGGACACGGTGGGGCGGCGCGAGGACGACGGTGGGCGCGGCTACTCCGGCGAGGTGGCAGCGGCTGCGTCGGCCATGGTGGAGGAAGGCGAGGGAGAGGCGATGGGGTAGAAAGGGGGTGTCCAGGGGCTCGGGGGCGCGTCGTGGAGGTCGTCCAGCTCGTCCACGGGCGAGGCGGCAAGCAGGTGGCGCCGTGGCGAGCTCGCGCATGCCGGCGTCACCTCTCTGCCTGCTCTGGCGAGAGCAAGCAGCTGACTGGCCATGGGCCAGCACAGTGCTGGGCCGCTAGGTGGGCTGCCAGGTAAGTTCCTCTCTGCTTTCTGTTTTTCCTTTTTATTTATTTCTGTTCTGTGTTTTGAAATAGTAGAAATACTATTCCATTTAGGAAAATCCTGGAAATATTCGGAGGCACCTTTGAAATTATTCTCAACAGCCTAAAAATACCTTCATGATTATTTGGGCATTTAAAAATATTTATAGGATTTAAATTGCCCAAATGCAAATACTTATGGCTTGGTGCAAAAATCCAGAATGGCCTCCAAAAATATGAAACCATTTTTGGCAGAGGTTTTAGCCAGGACCAAAGATGGTGAACATTTATGGAGGGCATTTCAGGTTCATTGAAAAGGATTTTAGTAAACCCTAGTTGTGTTCAGGGGGGGTGCTGGGGGTTTCTGGCATCCCCATTTCAAGTTTCTGTGAAAAGTAGACATGATGCAACACTCTAATGCATGAACTAGCTAGGATGTGACATGGTGGTGTGGCCGTCCTGCCGTACCGATGGATGCAGCGAGGACACCTGCTGCTCGTTCCCCGCCGGGCCGGTTGCAGCGTTGGCGGCGGGAGATGGAGAATGATGAGGTGGCCCGCCGACGGGAGCCGTCTGAGCAACACGGGCGGTGAGGGCAGCCCGACGCTCAGCTCAAGCACGGCGAGCGTCCGCCATGGAGACGACAGAGCGACGGAGCGACTGATCAACGAGAGGGAGGCTACGGCGCACCCCTACCTGGCGCACCAAATGTCGGATGTGGGGTTCCGGCAAACCCTTAAGGTCCGAACACTGGGGTGCGCGCGAAGTCTTTCCCTCCTACCGATCTACGCCCTAGCTCGCTAAGATCTCGCGGACGAACTCGACGAACTCGCAACACAGAAAGACACGAGATTTATACTGGTTCGGGCCACTGTTGTGGTGTAATACCCTACTCCAGTGTGGTGGTGGTGGATTGCCTCTTGGGCTGGTGATGAACAGTACGGAGGGAAGAAGAGCCTCCTGAGGTTGAGGTGTTCTTGTGCTTGGTGTCTTAGCGGGTGAGAGCTTGGTGAACTGCTCGATGCCCCTACTGTGGTGGCTAGCTCTACTTATATAGGCCCTGGTCCTCTTCCCAAATATTGAGCGGGAAGGGAGCCAACAAGGCAAATTTGACGGGGGACAGCTAGTACAAGCTAGCTTGACAAAAGTGGTCTTCGCCTACGAAAGGCTCTGGTGGTGACACCGTCTTGGGCTCCATGATGACCTCCGTCTTGCCATCCTCCTGGTCTTGGTCTCGTTGCACCGATATAGCAACCTTTGCCTAATGCCTCGGTACTCCTCGCCTGCGCTGGCCTCCTTAGCACCAAAGAGGAAACAAGGACGCTCTGCGCACTGGCAACCGCCTGGCGCCAATCATCACGGGTCACGTCACGAGGGCTTCGTGAGGTTTTGCCCCGCCTTGATATCTCCGCTCCTCGTGAGCCTGCCTGACTAGGCCACTCCCAAGGAGGTCTTGTGTCGTCCGCCTCACGAGGCTTGGCCCCTCGTGAGGGTCTTGGATGCCTTGTTGATGAAGATGGGCCGTACGGCCTGCTGGCTTAGCCGCGCTAGGGGCTACAAGCAGGCAAGTCTGGGGACCCCCGTTCCCAGAACGACGACAATCACCCCTCAATCCTGCTCGCTCTTGGTCGGGTCGCTCAACCCGGCCAAGCCCTGTGACCCGGCCGAGCTCTGTAATCCGGCCAGAATCCTCAACTTGGCCCCAACAACCAAGATCAAGACTTCCTCAACAAGCCAGCACCGCCCTTGGCGTGTTCTCCAAACCCGGCCAAGGGTCAGCGGCCGTCCCATCCTGGCCGTACGATGGGACGAGTCTCCGCCAACTGATGACCGAAGCCACAGTGCCCCGCCCATGCCTCTGGTCAGTCGGACGAGGCAACAGTGCCCCCACCTACCCGCTGACCGGGGCTGGCGTGGCAACAGTGCACCCGACGTCACCCATGACGCCAACAAGCGGCGACCTGACGGAGCGCCACTATAGCCGACTCGACTCGGCCATGCCCTGATGACCGACAAGACGTTACACAGTGCCCCTAGGCGCATGGGGCCCGTGCCCGGCGAACCCGGCGAGACCTAGCACCCGGCGGGTCCCAGCACCGGGTTCCTAGATACTGACAACCCGGCCCTATGGCCTTGTAACATTACCCTTGTACCCCTGGGGGGTTGACCTATAAAACCCCCCAGGAGCCCTCATGCATACGGGCAACTCCTTCATTCGCACAGGCGATCACACACACACACCTAGCAAGCGGCATCCAAGGAGAGGGAGCTGCCTAAGCCTTGGCCAGCCTTCCTTCTTCCTCCATACAGCTCTATGAGCAACTATGTATTGTTACATATAAACCACACTCGGTAGGACTAGGAGTGTTATCTCTCCGGAGAGCCCCGAACCTGGGTATGTCTTGCGTCCCGCGCTCGCTCATGCCGACCTCGCCTCTGGAGCCCACCAGTGCCCTCGAGCCTCCTCCTATCTTCAGCCATCCCTTGGCATCTACCATGTGCCCACCACGACAATTAGCGCCCACCGTGGGGCGGCTCGAGGTCCTGGCCGGGAGCATGCTTCAGGCGGGGATCTTCTCCGACGCCGACGAGCCCGTCACGCTGGCGGACGACGTCATCGACGCGCTCGCCGCCTCCTTCGCCATGCTGCGCCTCTCAGATGCGCCTACGGACGACGTGTACCCCCGCGAGGTACTTAGCTTTTCCGACTCCCCGCTCTCCATTAACGACGGCGCACCCGCCGGAGCGATGGACCTCTGTGTGGAGGTTTTTGTCACCGACACCGGCGCCTCCTCCTCATCGAGCGCGGCCAGGAAGGCCGACGAAGCTAAGGCCGCGGCAGATAGGGCCGGCTCGCCAAACCCGCCGCGCGCCACGATGCAGAGCCTCTGCGTTCCCATCGGCACCGACATCGATGCCTCCAACATCGTCAAGGCCCGGACTCGCCTCAATGAGGATCGCCAGCACCTGCTGGACCTCACCGAGACACTCACCGCCACGCAGCGTCGCCTTGACTCCGCCCAGCTAGAGCGCGATGCCGCCTACAGCTTCACGACTATCGCCCCCGAGCCAAGTCGGCTCGCCGACGTACGAGCCCGGGGTGGCGCGATCGGGCGCGCCTTCGGTGCCCTCCCTCCCTTCTACGGACTCCCGTGAAGAACATGCGTGTTGCCTAGGCGGCCGCGGTCCGCCTGGATCAGCTCACGGGCGAGGAGCTGCAGGATCGCCTCAAGAGGGTGAACGACCTCCTCGTCGCGGCCAACACGCAGTAGGACCGCCTCAACCCGCTCGCCAAGCCGGCCGGATCCGGCTCCGTCCGAGTCACTGGACCCGGTGACAACCAGCACAGGGCGTCTTCACCACCCGGCGAGCCGCACTGCGGCCGCCCCCGGACCCGGCGCAACCCCGACTAGACGGCTGCTGGCAGCATGGCGGACGAACCGGCCTCAGAGGCCCGGCGCCGCCTCGACCCCCTGCAGGCGACCCGCCCCCCCCCCCCCCGCGGCGCGGTCACGACCGGCTGGGCCCGCGCACCATCGACGACACCGACACTCGTCACCGCCTCGACCGACTCGCCATCTCCCAGGAGCTGGAAGAGATCGGCCCCGTCGGACCTACGTGCTTCGGGCCACGCGTCCGGGGCGAGCCCTTCACCAAAGGGTTCACGCTCCCCCACGACGCCCCAAGTACAACGGCACCGTGAAGCTAGAGGACTGGCTCACCGATTACACCACTGCCATCGGCATCGGCGGCGGTAACCACCGCCTCGCCGTGCGCTACGCACCCCTCATGCTCCAGGGGTCGGCCCGAACCTGGTTGAACAGTCTGCCGGCTGGCAGCATCAACGCGTGGGTCGACTTTGAGAAAGCCTTCGTGCGCAACTTCACCGGCACCTACAAGCGACCCGGCCGCCCCATTCAGCTTGCCATGTGCGTGCAGGGGCCGGCGGAAACTGGCCGCGAGTACCTCGCACACTAGACTGAGCTCCGGAACAGCTGCGAAGGCGTGCACGAAGTCCAAGCGATCCAGTACTTTGTCAACGGGTGCCGAGACGGCACCCTCCTCAAGCACAAGCTCTTGCGCTCCGAGCCGGCCACCATTGCCGCGCATGGTGACGGCAGACAAGTACGCCAATGTCTACTCCGCCATGAAGATGCAGGTGGCACTGGATGAAGCCGGCAAGGCGAAGCCAGTGCCGCCTCCGAAGCCGGCCGGCGAGGGAAGCCGGCAGCAGCACAACCAGCAGAACAACAAGCGCAAAGCCGACCAACCGGCTCAGCGCTATGACAACCGACACGTCGCAGCCGCCGAGCAGACGCCCGCGGCCGACCCGGCTGCCAAACGCCGGAACACCGGCAAAACGATGTGGCAGCCCGCCATGAGCTTTGAGGAGATGCTCGACGCTCCCTGCAAGCACCACAGTGGCGCGAGGCCGTCCATGCACACGCTCCGACAGTGTGCCATCACCAAGCGCATCGCTAGGGGCGACATCCCACCGCCTCCGGCTCCGGCTACGGGAGCAGGGCAGCCGCCTCCACCTCCACCACCGCCTACAGCGGGCGGCGGGATGCGCGACGACCCCTACCCGGCCCATAATGCGACCTATGTTGTCTTCACCAGCCTCGGCGACGACAAGCGCAGTGAGCGCCTCCTTCGGCAGGAGGTGAACACCGTCATCCCGGCCAAGACGGAATACATGCATTGGTTGGAGCGCCCGGTCACCCGGACACGGGAGGACCACCTGGCCGTCATGCCGAACCTTGGTGCTTACACCGTCGTCCTCGACCCGACAATCGTCGCGCCCCGGCGCGCGTGCATGTTCTCCCGAGTTCTCGTCGACGGCGGCAGCAACATCAACATCCTCTACCGCGACACCATGACCAAGCTCGGCCTCGAGGCCAAGGACCTGGAGCCGACCCGGACGATCTTCCACGGCATCGTTCCCGGCTTCTCCTGCTCCCCGATCGGCCGGGTCCGGCTCGACGTCCTGTTCAGCGACAGCAGCCACTTCCGACGCGAGCTAATCTGGTTCGAGGTGGTGGACCTATCCAGCGCGTACCACGCACTGCTGGGCCGGCCCGCGCTCGCCAAGTTCATGGCGGTCCCCCACTACGCCTACCTGAAGATGAAGCTGCCGGGTCCAAAGGGCCTCATCACCGTCACCGGCGACTACCACAAGTCCCTGGTCTGCGCCCGAGACGGTGCCAAGCTAGCCGAGTCGCTGGTCGTAGCCGAGGAGTGGCGCCAGCTCGACTGGATAGTCGCCCTGGCCCAGGAAGCATCGGTCGTGCAGATCCCGACTGAGGAGCCAGCCGATGAGGCCGCGTTCAAGCCCTCCAAGGAGACCAAGAAGGTGAAGCTGAACCCAGAAGACCCCAGATGCAGCAAGTACGTTGTCGTGGGCACCCGCCTCGACAGCAAATAGGAAGGCGAGCTCGTCGAATTCCTCCGTGAGAATCGAGATATTTTTACATGGACCGCCAAGGACATGTCGGGTATCCCGAGGAAGTATGCCGAGCACAAACTCCACGTCCACAAGGACGCCAAGCCTGTCCGTCAACCCCTATGACGTTTTTCCGAAGAGAAGAGAAGGACCATTGATACGTCTCCAACGTATCTATAATTTATGAAGTATTCATGCTATCATACTATCCTTCTAGGATGTTTTATATGCATTTATATGATATTTTATATGATTTTTGGGACTAACCTATTAACCTAGAGCCCAATGCCAGTTTCTGTTTTCTCCTTGTTTTAGAGTATCGCAGAAAAGGAAAACTAAACGGAGTCCAATTGACGTGCCACTTGACGGAGATCATTTTTGGACCAGAAGAAGCCCACGGAGTACCAAAAGCAGGCCAGAAGAGTCCCGGGCTACCCACGAGGGTGGGGGCGCGCCACTCCCCTAGGGCGTGCCCCCTGCCTCCTGGACAGCCCGGAGACCCTCCTGACGTGAAATCAATGCAAAACTCTTCTATATATACCCAAACTTCCAGAAAGAAACCTAGATCAGAAGTTCCGCCGCCGCAAGCCTCTGTAGCCACGAGAAGTCAATCTAGGCCCTCTCCGGCACCCTGCCGGAGGGGGCCATCATCATCGATGGCCATGGAGGAGTACCCCGGAGGGGCCATCATCACCATGAAGGCCAAGGACCAGAAGGGGGAGGCCATGGAGGAGGAAGCACAAGGGGGAGAACCTCTCCTCCTCTCTCTTGCTGGCACCGGAGTGCCATCGAGAGGGGAATCATCGCCGCGGTGATCGTCTTCATCAACATCACCATCATCATCACCATCCTCATCTATTTCATGCGGTCCACTCTCCCACACCCCGCTGTAATCCCTACTTGAACATGGTGCTTTATGCCACATATTATGATCCAATGATGTGTTGCCATCTTATGATGTTTTGAGTGGATATCTTTTGTCTTTGGGTTGATTGATTATCTAGATTGTTATGAGTTGTATGTTTTATTTTGGTGCTGTCCTATGGTGCCATCCGTGTCGCGCAAGCGTGAGGAACTCCCGCTGTAGGGTGTTGCAATACGTTCTTGATTCGCTTATAGTGGGTTGGTGAGTGACTGAAACACAAACCCGAGTAAGAGGGATTGTTGCGTATGGGAATAAAGAGGACTTGATGCTTTAATGCTATGGTTGGGTTTTACCTTAATGATCTTTAGTAGTTGCGGATGCTTGCTAGAGTTCCAATCATAAGTGCATATGATCCAAGTAGAGAAAGTATGTTAGCTTATGCCTCTCCCTCATATGAAACTGCAATAGTGACTATCGGTCTTGTTAACAATTGCTTAGGACAATTCCGCACACCGATCCACCATTATTCCACACTCGCTATTTATAATATTTAGTAACATATTCTAACTTTATGATAACAGCACCTATTTTTATATTTTAGCTCTCCGATATCATACAAAGTTATCCTCTTCATACCCACAACGTAGTTTTATATCTCGTTTCTAGTTGGAAGCAAACGTTCGGTGTACGTAGAGTCGTATCAGTGGCAGATAGGGCTTGAGAGAATATTGATCTTACCTTTAGCTCCTTGTGGGTTCGACACTCCATACTTATCACTTCCCCCTTTGGAAATTCCTACGATGATTCCCTACACTTGGGGATTATATATGTTTTCTGGCGCCGTTGCCGAGGAGCAATAGCGTGGGGTTGATATACTCATGTGTGCTTGTTTGCTTTCTTCACTAAGTAGATTTTGTTTTTCCTTTTTGTTTCTGTTTAGTTGTGGGTGAAACATACAAAAAAAGTTTACTTGCCTTTCATGCCTAAAAAAGTTTTTCAAAAAGAGAAGTGATTGGAAAGTTATGCATTGAAGAAGTGAGGGTCGACCTTGAGCACTTGTGTTCATCCTCATGGAAAAAATGTAGAATTTTTCATGGAAGTTTCTCTTTAAATAATTATCCCCTTGTATATATTCATTTTATTATAAAAATAATGTGCCAAGCCTTGGGTTTAGGATGATTAGATTGCTTGTTTACTATGTGCAGAACAAAAACAGAAACTTTGGCTGTAATGCGTGAATTTAATTTTTTTACTGGAAAGTCAAATGGATCTGAAACTTTTTGCACATTACTTCTGTACAAATTTTTCAAATTTTCATATTTATTTCATAATTTTAGGAGTGACAGAAGTTAACTAAACTTCCAGATTACTACAGACTGTTCTGTTTTTAACAGATTCTGGTTTGCGTGTGTTGTTTGCTTATTTCGATGAAACTCTGGCTAGTATCGTAGGGGTATGAACCATAGAGAAGTTGGAATAAAGTAGGTTTAACACCAATATAAATAAAGAATGAGTTCATTAGAGTACCTAAAGGTAGTGATTTGCTTTGTTATACTAACGGATCTCACAAAGTTTTTGTTAAGTTTTTGTGGATGAAGTGTTCAAAGAACGAGGAGTTACCGATGTGAGAAGAATAAAGAGAGGCAAAAGTTCAAGCTTGGGGATTCCCAAGGAACCCCAAGTAAATATTTCAAAGGATACTCAAGCATCTAAGCTTGGGGATGCCCCGGTTGGCATCCCATCTTTCTTCTTCAACAATTATCGGTATACCTCGGTTTTTGTTTTGTTCACATGATTTGTGTCCTTTGTGTTTTTATTTTTCCTTCAAGAACCATGCTAGCATGAGATATCCCTTCATTGATTTATATAATACTTCATGTGCTTCACTTATATCTTTTAAGAATGATCTTATAGAGTTGCTCTTTGTGCTTCACTTAAATCTTTTGAGTATGGTTTTATAGAATGCTTCGTGCGCTTCACTTATACATTTTGAGCTGGGTTAGCCTATATTAATTGTAGAATGCTCCATGAACTTCACTTATATCCTTTGGAGTATGAATAATACTATCATTTAAAGTGGGTTTGGAAGAGTGTCAACTTTAGGAATTAGTGATCCCACTATTTTGGAGGGTGTTGAATCTTAGTGTGATATTTATGAAAGTGGATTTGGAAGAGTGTCAACTTTAGCTAGTAATGATTCCACTATTTCGGAAGAGGTTCCAATTGAGTATGAGGACAAAGTTGCTATCCATGATGCTACTTAAAATTATATTGAGGGAGGAATATATGCTTGTAGGAGTTGCAATAATATCAAGTTTCCTCTCTATGTGCTTAAAGTTTTGAAGTTATACTTGTTTTGCCTTCCTATGCTAGTTGATTGTTGTTCTTATAAATTGTGTGCTCAGAAAATCCCTAGGCATAGGAAGTGGGTTAGATTTAAATGTGCTAGTCATATTCTTCAAGATACTCTCTTTGTGTTTCAATTCCTGCCTATTAAGTGAGCATCATTATATTGAAATCATCATGCCTAGCTAAAAGGCATTAAAGAAAAGCGCTTGTTGGGAGACAACCCAATATTTACCCTTACTGTTTTTGTGTGTTTACATGATTAAGCTACTATAGTAATCATGTTTTATAGCTTTTGTTTCAATAAAGTGCCAAGTAAGACCTTTGGGAAGACTTGGGTCAAAGTTAGTGTGATCTTGCTGTAAAAAAACAGAAACTTTGCGCTCACGAGATTAGCTGTCATTTTTTACAGAAGAGTGATTTTGAGTTGATTATTTTTGAAGAAGATTAATATACAAATTCCTCAAGTCCAACAATTTATTTCATAATTTTTGGAGTCGCAGAAGTATGGTTTATATTCAGATCATTACACACTGTTCTGTTTCTGACAGATTCTGTTTTCATTGCATAGTTCGGTTGTTTTCTAGTTTCTATGGCTTATATTCCTCAATATAAATTCTAGAAATGATATGGTACAGCAGGCATTGTGCGAGAACAATTATGAACCTTGTCTTTGACAGTACCAAAGTGAATGGTTTGCTCTTTATCATACTAACCTATCTCACGAAGTTTGGTTAAGTTTGTGTGATTGAAGTTTTCATGTTTTGGGTGAGATATCGATATGAGGAGAATAAGGAGTGGAAAGACCCTAAGCTTGGGGATGCCCAAGGCACCCCAAGCTAATATTCAAGGAAGACTCAAGTGCCTAAGCTTGGGGATGCCCCGGAAGGCATCCCCTCTTTCGTCTTCAAAACTATCGGTATACCTTACTCAGAGCTATAATTTTATTCATCACATGATATGTGTTTTGCTTGGAGCGTATTTTCAATTTTACTTGCTGTTTGAATAAAATCAGTGGATCTGAAATATTTAATGAAAAGGAATCCTCCCATGGCTAGTTAATTATTTGACTACTCAGTGTTCTTCACTCATATCTTTTGGAGTAGTTTTTCATTTGCTCATGTGCTTCATGTATATCCTATGAGTAAAGGGTTGAATAAATTGAATGTCATAAATCTGAATTTATATATGTTTTGTATGCTTATAACATGGGGAGTAATGACTTCACACATAATAAGTATAGGTAGTAAACTTATTGAAAGTTAGCAAACGTAGAATTGGTCACAGGAACAATTCATGAAAGAATATTGAAGGGAGAGGGATTTCACATATAAATATACTATCTTGGACATCTTTTATGATTGGGAGCACTCATTAAAATATGACATGCTAAAGAGTTGATCTTGGACAAGGAAGACAACGTAATGGGTTATGTTTTCTTATATCTGAAATAAAGTATATTGTCATGGATCATCCAACATGTTGAGCTTTCCTTTCCCCCTAATGCTAGCCAAATTCTTAGAACCAAGTAGAAATACTACTTGTGCTTCCAAAAACCCTTAAACCAGTTTTGCCATGAGAGTCCACCATATCTACCTATGGATTGGGTAAGATCCTTCAAGTAAGTTATCATTGGTGCAAGCAATAAAAATTGCTCTCTAAATATGTATGATTGATTGGTGTGGAGGAAATAAGCTTTATACGATCTTGTGATGTGGAAGAAATAAAAGCGATGTTCTTTCGCATTAAGATTTTGTGCCTCCAACCCTGAAAGCGCATGGCAACCTCTGCTTCCCTCTACGAAGGGCCTATCTTTTATTATTATCTTCTACCTTATGCAAGAGTCTTGGTGATCTTCACCTTTCCTTTTCTACATTTTATCCTTTGGCAAGCACAGGATGTTGGAAGGATCTTGATATATATATATATATATATATATATATATATATATATATATATATATCTAATTGGATGTATGTTAGCATGAGCTATTATTGTTGACATTACCCTTGAGGTAAAAGGTTGGGAGGCCAAACTATAAGCCCCTATCTTTTTTGTGTCCGATTAAAACTCCATAACCACAATTATTGCGTGAGTGTTAGCAATTGTGAAAGACTAAATGATAGTTGAGTATGTGGAGTTTGCTAAATCAAAGCTCTGACATAGACTCTTCCTGAAAGTAAGATGGATTGCAATTGTTTGATGACTGAGAATATTGTTTGTTAGTTTTCAAGAAAGTTTATGATCTATACTTTAAACGTGTGATTTGCTTGTTACTTGATCATGAAAAGTTTTATGAGATGAGCTACTGTTATGGCATGTAACGAAGTGATTGGAATTATCATTGATCAAACTTAAGCACTTTCTAGCATTCACACTTCATAAATTATTTCTTTTATCATTTACCTACTCGAGGACGAGCATGAATTAAGCTTGGGGATGCTGATACGTCTCCAACGTATCTATAATTTATGAAGTATTCATGCTATCATACTATCCTTCTAGGATGTTTTATATGCATTTATATGATATTTTATATGATTTTTGGGACTAACCTATTAACCTAGAGCCCAGTGCAAGTTTTTGTTTTCTCCTTGTTTTAGAGTATCACAGAAAAGGAAAACTAAACGGAGTCCAATTGATGTGCCACTTGACGGAGATCATTTTTGGACCAGAAGAAGCCCACGGAGTACCAGAAGCAGGCCAGAAGAGTCCCGGGCTGCCCACGAGGGTGGGGGGCGCGCCCCCTGCCTCGTGGACAGCCCGGAGACCCCCCTGACATGAAACCAACGCAAAACTCTTCTATATATACCAAAACTTCCAGAAAGAAACCTAGATCGGAAGTTCCACCGCCGCAAGCCTCTGTAGCCACGAGAAGGCAATCTAGGCCCTCCCCGGCACCCTGCCGGAGGGGGCCATCATCATCGGTGGCCATGAAGGCCAAGGACCAGAAGGGGGAGGCCATGGAGGAGGAAGCACAAGGGGGAGAACCTCTCATTCTCTATCTTGCTGGCATCGGAGTGCCATCGAGAGGGAAATCATCTTCGCGGTGATCGTCTTCATCAACATCACCATCATCATCACCATCCTCATCTATTTTACACGGTCCACTCTCCCGCACCCCGCTGTAATCCCTACTTGAACATGGTGCTTTATGCCACATATTATGATCCAATGATGTGTTGCCATCTTATGATGTTTTGAGTAGATATCTTTTGTCTTTGGGTTGATTGATGATCTAGATTGGTATGAGTTGTATGTTTTATTTTGGTGCTGTCCTATGGTGCCCTCCGTGTCGCGCAAGCGTGAGGGACTCCCGCTGTAGGGTGTTGCAATACGTTCATGATTCGCTTATAGTGGGTTGGTGAGTGACTGAAACACAAACCCGAGTAAGAGGGATTGTTGCGTATGGGAATAAAGAGGACTTGATGCTTTAATGATATGGTTGGGTTTTACCTGAATGATCTTTAGTAGTTGCGGATGCTTGCTAGAGTTCCAATCATAAGTGCATATGATCCAAGTAGAGAAAGTATGTTAGCTTATGCCTCTCCCTCAAATGAAACTGCAATAGTGACTATCGGTCTTGTTAACAATTGCTAAGACAATTCCGCACACCGATCCACCATTATTGCACACTCGCTATTTATAATATTTAGTAATATATTCTAACTTTATGATAACAGCACCTATTTTTATATTTTAGCTCTCAGATATCATACAAAGTTATCCTCTTCATACCCACAACATAGTTTTATTTCTCGTTTCTAGTTGGAAGCAAACGTTCGGTGTACGTAGAGTCGTATCAGTGGCAGATAGGGCTTGAGAGAATATTGATCTTACCTTTAGCTCCTTGTGGGTTCGACACTCCATACTTATCACTTCCACCTTTGGAAATTGCTACGATGATTCCCTACACTTGGGGATTATCAACCATCGGTGAAGAGGTCGCCAAGCTCTTGGCGGCCGGCTTCATCATGGAAGTGTTTCACCCCGAGTGGTTGGCCCACCCAGTCCCCGTCCTGAAGAAGAACAAGACCTAGCGCATGTGTATCGACTACACCAGCCTGAACAAGGCCTGCCCCAAAGACCCGTTCGCCCTCCCGCAGATCGACCAAGTCATCGACTCCACTGCCGAGTGTGAGCTCCTGTCCTTCCTGGATGCTTACTCCGGCTATCATCAGATCAAGCTGGACCCGGCCGACGCCCTGAAGACGTCCTTCATCACACTCTTCTAGCCGTATTGCTACATCACCATGTCGTTCGGCTTGAAGAACGCCGGCCCCACTTTCCAGTGCTGCATGCAGAAATGCTTGCTGCCGCAACTCGGCCACAACAACCACGTCTACGTGGACGACATCATGGTGAAGACCAAGTAGCACCTCACGCTCCTCGACAATTTGAAGGAAACCTACGCCAACCTGCGCGATTACAAGGTCAAGCTCAACCTGTTGAAATGCATTTTCGGCGTCCTGGCCGGAAAGCTACTCGGCTTCCTCATCTCGGAGCGCGGCATTGAGGCAAACCCGGAGAAGATCAAGGCCATCGAGCGCATGCGCAAGCCGGTTCGGCTGCGCGATGTCCAGAAGTTCACCGGCTGCTTGGCCTCGGTCAGCCGATTTCTCAGCCGGCTGGGCGAGAGGGCCTTACCCCTGTATCAGCTGATGAAGAAGACGATGTCGTTAGAGTGGAACGACCAGATGGACGAAGCCTTCCGGGATCTCAAGCGCATGCTCTCCACCGCACCGGTCCTGGCCGCACTAGCCGAGAAAGAGCCGATGTTGCTCTATATCACCGCAACCTCGCGGTCGGTCAGCACGGCGATGGTGGTCGAGCGACCAGAGAAGGACAAGATCCAAGCCGTCCAGCGTCCCGTCTACTACCTGAGCGAGGTGCTCTCCGCCTCGAAGCAGAACTACCCGCACTACCAGAAAATGTGTTACGGCATGTACTTCACCGCCAAGAAGTTGAAGCAGTACTTCCAAGAGCATGTCATCACCGTGGTCAGCACGGCCCCTCTCGTCGAGATCATCGGGTGCCGGGATGCCTCTGGCTGGGTCGCCAAGTGGGCGCTCGAGCTAGCTGGCCACACCATCCTCTACGAGCCCCGCACCACGATCAAGTCCGAGGCTTTGGCCGACTTCCTCGTCGACTGGACCGAGACCCAGTACCTGCCGCTGCCACCGGACTCGACGCACTGGCGCATGCACTTCGACGGCTCGAAGATGCGACTCGGCCTAGGGGTCGGCATCGTGTTGTCCTCCCCCAAGGGCGACCGGCTCAAGTACGCACTGCAGATCCACTTCGCCGCCTCCAACAACGTCGCCGAGTATGAAGCCCTTGTGCACGGCCTCTGGCTTGCCAAGGAACTCGGCATCCGGCGCATCCTGTGCTACGGCGACTCGGAATTGGTGGTGCAGCAGAGCTCCAGCGAGTGGGACGCCCACGACTCCAACATGGAGAGCTACCGCTTCCTCGTCCAGAAGCTATCCGGATTCTTCCCGAGCTGCGAGTTCCTCCACGTCCCGCGCGCAGAGAATGAAGCAACTGACATGCTCGCCAAGATCGCCTCGTCCCGGTAGTCCATTTCGTCCGGCGTCTCCCTCGAGCATCTGCACAAGCCGTCTATCAAGCCGTCTCCGGAATCCGAGTCCATCGATGTTCCAGACGAGCCGGCCGCGCCTCAACCAGGCCCGGGGACTGCTCCAACCGACCCGGCCGCGCCTCAACCCGGCCCGGGGACTGCTCCAACCGACCCGGCCACGCCTCAACCCGGCCCGGGGACTGCTCCAACCGACCCCGCCGCGCCTCAACCCGGCCCGGGGACTGCTCCAGCCAGCCCGACCACACCCCAACCCGGCCCAGCGGCCGCTGAACCCGGCTCGGGGGCTGCCACCCCGAAACCCATCATGATGGTTGTCCTCGCCGGGGTCGCGGCACCCTCCTGGGCCCTACGCATCTCGGAGTTCTTGGAAAACGGGGTCCTTCCCATGGACGAGACCGAAGCTCGGCAACTGCAGCGCCGAGCGTCCGCCAGAGCATCATCAACAACGAGCTCGTCAAGTGCAGCTCCACCAGCGTGTTCCAACGCTGCATCGAGCAGGACAAGGGCACTGAGATCCTCCTCGACATACACCAGGGCGAGTGCGGGCACCGCGCCGCCTCGCGGTCCCTGGTGGCCAAGGCTTTCCACAATGGTTTCTACTGGCCCACGGCCCTCGAAGACGTAGAGTCGCTCGTCCTCAAGTGTTAGGGATGCGAACGCTTCAGCAAGTGCAGCCACCAGCCGGCGTCAGCACTCCAGACCATCCCGGTCGCCTGGCCCTTCGCGGTCTGGGGACTCGACATGGTGGGACCCTTCAAGACCGCTAGAGGCGGCATGACGCATTTGCAGGTGGCGGTGGACAAGTTGACCAAGTGGATCGAGCCAAGGCTGATCAAGAAGCTGGATGGTCCAACGGCCGTTCACTTTATCAAGGACATCGCGGTGCGCTACGGCATGCCGAACAGCATCATCACAAACAACGGCAGTAACTTCGCCAAGGGCGCGCTCGTGCAGTACCGCTCCGTCTTCGGCATCCGCCTCGACCCGTCTTCCGTCGCACATCCGCAGTCCAATGGCCAGGTCGAGCGGGCCAACGGCCTCATCCTATCCGGCATCAAACTGCGACCCTTCGAGCCGCTCATCCGTTCACCCGGCAGTTGGCTTGACGAGTTGCCGACCGTCCTCTGGAGTCTCCGCACCACGCCAAACAGGTTGACCGGGTTCACCCCGTTCTTCCTCGTCTACGGAGCAGAAGCCATCATCCCGACCGATGTCGAGTTCAACTCGCCATGCATCACGATGTACACGGAAGCCGAAGCAAAGGAAGCCCGCGAAGACGGCGTCGACCTACTCGAAGAAGCAGGTCTCCTAGCACTCAGTCGCTCAGCCATCTACCAGCAAGCACTACAAAAAAAGACATCCGTGACATTTTTTGGGCCAAACGAATTTTTTTCTGTCATACTTATGACACTTCTATGACGATAATTGTGAGAAAACTCGGTATCATCATAGATGTGGTGGGGTCCGACTTCTATGAAAAAAAATCATGACAGAAAATGGGCTTTTCGTCCTGGGCGGGCCGGAGACGCAGCTGCATGACATTCTTTGGGCCGTCCATGATGGAAAAAACCGTGGTAGAAGCGAGGGCGCGGAAAATATCGGGGAGTCCCCGTTTACGGTGGGTGGTCTGGGGCCGAGTGACGCGCGTTTCTCTTGTACGTACGCGCGTGTGTGCGAGGCGTTGGGCTCTAACTGAACCCGAGCGAGGCGTTGGGCTCTAACTGAACCCGAGCGGTTGCACTGCAGGCTATGCGTTACTGATCCCGAGCGATCGATCGATGGCTGTTAACTGAACACGATCAAGCGATTCCTTCGCTACTGCTGCTAACTGAAGCCGATCGATGCTGCCTCTGGATGAACAGTGAGCGTTGCTGGGGGGTTTGGATGAACAGTTCCCGGTGGGGGTGGATGAAAAGGACCACCCCATGGAGGGCAGGATTAACAGTAGACGGTGGAGGGCTGGATGAACAGTAGCCTGTGGAGGGGTGGTTGAACAGGAGCCCGTGGAGAGGGCTGGTTGAATAGTAGCCGGTGGAGTAGCGCGCGGTGGAGGCTGGATGAACAGGAGCCCGTGGATGAACAGTCGCAGGTGGAGGCTGGAGGAGGTCGACGGTGGATGAACAGTAGCCCGTGGAGGCTGGAGGGGGTCGACGGTGGAGATGAACAGTATCCCGTGGAGTCCCATTTTGCGGTACGCCACACCCCTCCCGATGAACAGGAACCCCGTTTCGACCGTAGCGCTCCCACACAAGTCCGTTTCCTCCGTTTTGCGGTACGCCACACCCCTCCCGATCAACAGGACCCCCGTTTCGACCATAGGAGGTCCGTTTCCTCCGTTTTGCGGTACACCGGACCCCTCCCGATGAACAGGATCCCGTTTCGAACGTGGCCGGTCAAACACAAGGCCGTTTCCTCCGTTCTATGGTACGCCAGGCCTCGTTTCCATTGGCTGTTCTGTCTAAGCCCTCCCGATGAACACGACGACGCATTCCGTTCTGACCCAGCCGGTTGGCTCCCCATGAACACGACGACGACGCAGTTTCTCCGTTCCGACCCAGCCATGTACACGAGCCCTGGCCGTACGTATGCGCGAGTAGGCATTCGAGACCCTGCCCGTATGTAGGTACGTGGCCGTATTTTCTTTCTTGCACACTGGCCGCTGTACGTACGTGTACATGCTACGTGCGCGCCTCTACTACGACACGTGCGCTCCTCTACATCGACTAGTATGTACGTACACGTTCGCGACCAGAATGACAACGCTACGTACGCTTCGACCAGGTGGGTCCCGACTGTCAGGCACTTCCTTGCATGCGAAGATGTAACTGGTGGGTCCCAGTAGTCAGGGGGAAATGTTTTTTTCACGAAATACGGTGGCCCGTCCAGTGGGTCCCCGCTGTCAGGTGGAGGAATAATTATTTTGCGCGCAATAAGGAGGCACTTTCTTGCTGCGGCTGTGGACCCAGCTGTCAGCCTCTCCACGTACAGTCCACGTCCGATGGAAGCCGTTCCTTGACCACGTTGACCACGCCGCGCCGAGAGCACCAGGGCGGTGGACGACGGCAAGGCCTAGGAAGGGGACGACGCAGAGCCGGGGAAGACGCGGCAGTGGATGCCCACGCGTAGAGGAGTACGAGGGTTCACTGGTTCGCTGCAGTGTGAGGCTGTCGTCGCCACAGAATAACAGGGGGTGTAGGTGTGTAGAGGGATGGCCCGGCCAGCGGTGGGAATAGTAGGGGGCGGTGAGGCCTCCGCGGAAGCACAGATGGCCACGGGAGGCAGGAGCATGCGGCATGACCGGCGTTGCTTTGGGCGGCTGGAGCAACAAGACCAGAGGTTGAAGAAGCACTACGGCCGTTGGATAGACATCGTACGGTCACTGGAGCTAGAATCGTTCATATTGACTAAGTTGACAAAGCACTCTGTCCCCGTCAACTTAGTAGGCCCACAAGTCAGCCTCCCACCAAGGTGGGTCCCAACTAGCAGGGGGAGTATTCATTGTTTTGTGCGTAATAAGGAGGCACTTCCTTGCATTCGAAGATATAGCTGGTGGGTCCGACCTGTCAGCGGTGGGAACATTTTTTCGCAAAATACAGAGGCCCTTCCGGTGGGTCCCAGCTGTCAGGTGGAGGAATCATTATTTTGCGCGTAATAAGGAGGCATTTCCTTGCGTGCGGCTGTGGACCCAGCTGTCAGCCTCTCCACGCACAGTCTACCTCCGATGGTGTCGTTCTTTGACCACGTCGACCACTCCGCGCCGAGCGCATCCAATATGGTGGACGACGGTGAGGCCCCGGACAGCAACGAGCCGGAGATGGGAAGACGCGGGAGTAGAGTCGCAGACGGAGAGGTGTACGAGGGTTAACTGGTTCTGGTGCGGTATGGTTCGGCAGTCGGTGGAGAAGAACAGGAGGTGTGGAGGGGTGGAGGGATGGCCTGGCCAACGGTGGAGTAGCGCTTCACAGCGAAGCGTGCTAAGCAGAGCTGCTAGCAGCAGGAGGCGGGAGCAGGTGGTCCCGGCGGCGCTGGAGGAAGAAGACGAGAGATTGAAGATGGATGCCGGTCGTTGGATGTAAATCCAACGGCTAACGATGTCAGAATCATTTGTTGACTAAGTTGACAACGACTTGCATTGGCTTCGGCCTATTGGCCCACATTTCAGCCTCCAAAAATGTGGCACGTATTCAACCCATTTTTCAGAATTTACAGTCTTTTTTGCGGGGTAGAATTTACAGTCCATTTGATCTCTTTTTTTTGAATTACAGTCCATTAGCTGGGCTGGGTGAACAAATAATGTAGCGTCCATGCGGCCCATTTATGTTTTTCCTAAAAAATTACAGGCCATTTGCACTTTCTCGAAATACACGATTTTGCTGGGCTGATTCTAATTATAATGTTGGGGTGGGCGCAGCAATGTTATCAAAAAATAAACAGGGGCTGAGCATTTTGTTATATACATATATTTAAATAATAAGTGATTTATTATTACATTGGTTCTTAAATCTTACCAAGCTTTTGTACACAATCACCAGGATTTTCGTTGCCAAAAAAATCCAGGATTTTATTGTTAAGAAATTATTTTTATAAGTTAATAAGATGTGGGATATTGTTTTCTTACATATGTAAGTATCTGTTAAATATATGATGACAATAACAATAATATATAATAACATATAAAATAATTTAAATATATATAATATAGTTAGAAGGGAAACATAAGTTGGACCAGGCGTTCCTATTCTTATATAGAAAAATAGAACAGACCTCTGCGTTTTCTTCAAAAAAATACATAAATTGGGCTGCCGATGTTTCAGGAAAAATAAAACCTCGGATGGGAGGTCCATAGGCCGGTCGATACATGACGGCCCTCAAGAAAATACAAACAGCCTTATGGACCTCCCATCCGAGGTCGTGGGCTGCGCATGTTAAAAAAGAAAGCCTAGACGGGGCAGCCCAAAACCCAGCTGATACTTGCTGCCCCAGTGATAATAAATGATACCTGCCAGCTCCCCGGCTTCGTTGTGAATTTATCTCCTATAGTAACTACGTTGAAGCACCTAAAAAATGTAACTATGTTGACAAACCCGTGGGCCCCAACGTCAGTATAGCATTAGGAGGAAGTATTTTTTCGATGAGGCACTTGCTTGCGTACGGCCATAGACCTGGTGGGTCCCGACTGTCCGCCTCTCCACGTACAGTCCTCTCCAGATTCCTCTCGTTTGTTCAGCATGTTCACAACGGCAGACAGCGGCGTCGCGGCGAGCGCACAAAGGCGCAGGAGGAGATCCGACCACCTGAGGAAGTGCCTTATTAGTAACGAAACAACTGAACTAGCCCAGTGGCCGAGTGACACTACCCGACAGCTGTTCCGCCCGGGTTCGATTCCACCTGTGCAGAGAAAATATCTCCAAATTTTTTGCCTCTGCCTTTATTGACATGTGGGTCCCAATTGTCATCTACGCACACCACGTCCTACACTTGCCAAAACTTCGTCCCTCGTTTTCTCTGTTTTTCGCACACTCGACATTGTGTGGGCATTTTGAAAATAGCATATCTTTTTGACTGTGCATCATATGAAGATGTGCTATGCATGAATGTTGATCAGCATGATGTTAACTGGCTGGTAGTTCCAGTTTCGACCATGAATAAAACTTCCAGCATGATGTTAACACTGTTTGAAAAGGCCGTGTTAATATAAATGCTCTGCCTCTGAAAGTTGCAGTTTCTTATCTGAAACTGAACTTGGAGTTTCTTATCTGAAACTGAAACTTGCAGTTTCTTCTCTGAGAATCACATTGTCTGCACTTTTATACTCCTATGAAACTACATTTTTTAAGTGCTAAAAATAGATCTCTAGAATTCATAAAATACTTCATATGCTCAATACTGCAAATCTGAAATTCAAAAGACATTCATATCTGAAAGTACTCTCAAAATACACAACACAAAACACAATTCACAACCTGCAAATACTAACAACCCTAAGCTCCTCCTGACAATTCACAACCTGCCCGACTATTGGTCTGGGGGGGGCAAATCCCTCCTATTCCTCGGCGGCAGACAGCCGCCCCGTGAGACGATGTGAACGGCGAGGGAGAGGATGGCGGGGAAGCGTCGTCGGGCCAACTGTTTTTCTCCTCTTGCAGTTGGGTTCGGTCGACGAAGACTCCACCGGCTCGCTCTGGCACGACACCCTCACAAACGGCACCCTGTAGATGCTCGATCCTTCAATCTCTGGTGGATGCTCCATCTGGGATCGATACTCCCACCACCGCTCCCTCACGATCGGATTCGGTGAATCTGTTTGCTCCATGGCCCAGAGGAGCAGCTCTATGTACTCCCGCGCGACTCCCTCCGGGAGTATCGCCGCCTTTTCGCTCTGTTGCAGATATTTGGCCATGGATGTCGCCGTCGCCGCTAGTTGGTCCTTGTTGTCAAACCAAGACTGTATCTCCAACATCCTAGCTAGCTTCACAGGGTCGCCGTCTGCGATCCTCACGTATCGGTTGTACTCCTCCATCGATCTACTTCTCCACAGCACCTTCACTCGCCGGCGGTGGTTTTTGAATGGAAGAGGAGAGGAGCAGCGCTGGTTTTGGTTTAGAACGGGAGAGGAGCGACGCTGGTTTTGGATTGGAACAGGAGAGGAGGGGCGGTGGTTTTGAAATGGAAGAGGAGAGGAGCGGCGCTGGATTTAGATTGGAACAGGAGAGGAGCGGCGGTGGTTTAAGAGGAGAAGAGCGGAAGAGCGGCGCTGGTCTTGGAAGTATTTTTTTGTTTTGCGTATTTTGGGTCAAAGTTTGACCACGTACTGTATTTGACAAGCAAAATGTGAATGCATGTCACCAAAAATTGTATCGTTTGGTTCGTATCTGAATGTACTTTCAAATTATATTATTTTTGCAACGTATAACATATATTTTATTTGCGAAAATCATGGTCAATTATGACCCAGAATAAAAGGGAGACTAGTTAATGTGGGGTCGCTTTCTTAATTGAAGGGTAAATTGATTTTGATTTTGATCCAGTCACAGCGCGCCGGCCCTCTCGTCCAATCCTAAATCGCTGCCGCACGCTCCTCTCCCTCTTCTCCATTGCAAAACCACCTCCTCTCCTCTCCATCATCTCCATTCCAAAACCACCGTCTCGCCTCTCCCTCTTCTCCATTGCAAAACCACCTCCTCTCTCCTCGGACGAGGATCCCCTGACGTAGCCCATCCTGCCATTGAGACACTGACACATGGGTCCCACCAAGCGCGGGGCCCACCTGTCAGCGACCGAAAGGCAGGGGAACCTCTCCTCTCCATCATCTCCATTCCAAAACCACCGTCTCGCCTCTCCCTCTTCTCTATTGCAAGACCACCGTCTCTCCTCCCATCTTCCAAAGCTAGCACCGGACCACTCAGAAGGACATCTATGGAGGGGATGCAGCAGCGAATCAGGCAGATCGCCGGCGGCGACCAGGCAAAGTTAGCCAGGTTGAAGGAGATCCTTACTTGGTTTGACAATGAGTGGGAGATTTCGAGGACGGTGAGGGCCATGTGGCAATGTATGCGAAAGAGCGAGACGACGGCGATGAGGGCGGCGATGTACTCCTCGGCGGCAGTCACGCCGCAGTCCTTCGAGTTCATCGAGTATCTCCTCTGGGCGATGGAGCAGACAGATTCGCCCGAGGCGAAAGTCAGGCGGAGGTGGTGGGCGTACAGGTCGAAGGTCGAGCACCCAGAGGATAACGAATCGATCGAGTACGGTGTGCCGTTCGTGAGGGTGCAGAGCCAGCCGGAGCCACAGGAGTATTCGTTCTCCCACCGCAAGAGGAGGCCGGATGGCGCGACGTCGCTTCCCCGCCGTTCTCCACGGTTCCCTCGACGCTCGCCTCGTTTCAACGGCGTCGGTAGGGTTTAAGGTAAGCTTCGCACTAACCTAATCTTCCATCTGCTCATGCTTACAATCAGTGTGACAACTAATAAAAATCATGCTTACAATCAGTCTCCGAGTACTACGCCAATCACCCTAAAATAGCTCTGGACCTTTGGGTCAAAGTTGTGACACTGTGTACAAATAAAGAAAAATAGATTGGTGCTTCTTTCAGAAAAGAGTACACCCCTAGAAAACTGCCAATATAAGCTACTAGTATTTTTTTAAGTCTAAGCTACTAGTATTTGGTTAGAGGATTTGCTGCCGAGAAAGATCCGTCCACAGTGAGCGCCACACATCCCACTGATGGTGGTGGATGCCAATGCTTAGATGGAGCAGGGTTGGTGTCGGTAATTTTTACTTGGCACCTCGCACTCTGCATATATGCCGGTTCCATCCGTACATTTGTGCAGTTCCACCAAAATGCAGCTGAATAACCCTGTTTGCACAGATAATGAAAAGGCGTGATTAGATTATAGTGGCACTAGTTGATGAAACATACACTAATAAACAGAAGAAAATATTACATCATACTGGAAATCGACCCAAGTCTCCCCGATACACCTTCTGCCAGTGATGAACATCAGTGTACAGCGGTAGTACAAGGAGGGGCCTTGAGACATTCAAATCTCTATTTTTGTGCAGATCAACTAAAATTAAGCACCCCAGTTTGCAGAAACGCTTAAACATTAACAATGGGACTAGTTGATGAAACATACATTAACAAAGAGAAGCACTTTCTTTATCTACATTGGAAATGAAATGATAGAGAGGACACTCGCTCTATTTTAACTGTATTATTACTTCATTTTATCAGTGACACTAGGGTCGAGCAGGTGGCAAACGAGGTGTACCGTGCGTCGCAAGGATGAAGGCCGGGGGTGCTTAGACTGGGATGCTGAAGCTGGCTCTTTCAGTCCCTATCTTCCCCCTGATGTTTCTGTGGTAGCATTTGGGTTGTAATCCAAACTTGGTCGAGCTGGTGCTGCGTCCCCCTACCTGCCTAGCTTATGTGGCGAACTTGTCTCCTGCTAGTACTCAGTCCGTTCTAGTAGTAGTTGCATAACTGCCCGTTTACACTGAGATGTTGTCGGATAATGGTTCTCTATGGTTGGGTTTCTTTAATGAAATCGGAGGGAACCCCCTCTTTCGATATATAAAAAAACAGTGGCACTAGCGGTGCCAAAACATTGCCTCAAATTAATAGTGCCACTAGATTAAGGTGCAAAATAATAACATTACTGCTTTATCATGGCAGTGCCAAAACAGTAGCACAAGAGCAGGATCAACATGCAGGATCTTTGGCAAACGGTCAGACCAAAAAGGAACATACCTCGTGATGGGAACCATATCTGCAGTCAACGCCATCGTAGAAGGGATGACACCAGTCACCAACATGGATGATTCAATTCATGGGACCTTTTGGTGCAGTTCACCTAAAATGAAGCAATGTCCCATGAGCTAGCAGCTTCTTCTTCTTCTTTTTTAAGAAAAGGGCTCCAGCCCCGGTTCCATTTCCATCAGAAAACGAAACCCACAGAGCTTTCTTCATTAGTTGCAATAAAATTGAGCAACATCAAGGTTGGTCGTGAAGCTCCTGGAGAGTAGGCGGACCAGGACAGTTGCATCTCTAACGAAAAGAAGCAACTTATCTTAATGGGAAATTTAGCAGGACATGAAAAAAGTGCCATTGATTCATATTACTGGAGGCATTACATTGAAAACAACATTGGTTTAACGTGTCCTTACTTTTAACAGTGCGACTGCTACATTTTACCAGTGGCATTACATAAGAGCGGCTCGGGGCAACAAACATCAGAAGAGGATATCTGGGTTGGTCCCATTTTTGTTCGGTATATAGCCACCTTATACTGTGTGAGGCTAGCAAATCTAGTGCTGGACTTACTCTGTTGACTTGTCCCCCAGTCCCCACTTTCTTTCCTTTTTCAACCAATAGATCGGGTTTATATTGAGTTTGTACTGCGTTCCCTTTATTTCCCTATTAGACCTAGAGACCAGTTGGATAGCCAGTCTCTGCTACTTTTCGCCCCCATTATTTCCTCTTTCGACCAAGTCCTAGATTCAGGTAACAAATCTTCCCCCACCCCACCCCTTTCTTCCTTGTTTGAACCAAGTACTACTAGATTCGAGTGCATGAACTAGTTTTACCTCTTAACAGTAAAAAATTAGGTGGTTTTCGAACAGCCGATCGATCCTATCTACACGAGGGGGCCTGAGAAATAGTAAAAGATACAAATGCAGCGACGTCAGGAGCTCGGGAAGTAGAGCAAGGCCGGTTTCGAAGGAAGTTATACCTGAGGGTCGCCGGGATGTCGCTAGGTGGGCGGCGGGAGGCCGGATCTGCCCACACTACGGCAGCGAGGAAGAAGGGGTGGGAGGCCCTCCCTCGCCAGCGATGCTTGGGAGAGAACGGCAAGGCACGCTGATCGGGACGCGCCGGCAGTGGGTAAGAGCCGTCGCCGAGGACGACCGCGTGAACGTTGCACCTTCTCACCTTCCCCGGCGGAGAGGATCCGGCTGGATCTGTGACCAGCGGTGAGTAGAGAGAGAGAGTGTGGCCACCGCTGTCGTGTTTAGATCTGGAGAGGACGAGACAGTGTGAAGAGAGCAACACTAGCAAGCAAGCGCGGAGGCTCCTGCCTATATAGTGGAGTACTAGTTTTCTTTTGTCTACCGGCCGGAGCCGGCTTGACCTCGGCAATGACTGTCGAGAAGTCTTCATGCACGTGCCCCGGAGGCGCAGTTGTCGTCATTTTGATCTGAAGCACCGGATTATAACATATAACACGAAAAAATGCCACATGACAAGAAATCATAACCTCACTGCCCAAAGGAGACAAGATGAATCCCGACGGACAAACTAGACGAGGATCAAAGCTCAAATTAAAGATAAACTCGTAGAAAAGGGGTCCGTCGATAGATGTCCTAATTAACATAGCCGGCTTGACCTAGATGGCAGCCGAGTAGTCTTCGTGCATGTGCCCCCAATGACTAGCCCAACTCAGTTGTCGCTGTTTAACCCTCGCAGTGATCCGAAGCACATGACACCTAATTTTGCGAGATGACAAGAAACCTTTTTTTAGATTTCTCACCAGAACTACAGCCCTGTACAACACAGCCTGCACGATATGTAGACGATAGCCAATCCAGGCGTGTCTGCTGGAGTCTGGTCACATGCATGGACGAACTGATCTTCCGTGTCTTGCAGGGATCGTCCAGGTACCAACGGTATGTACTTCTATTAACTCACCCGACTTGCGGGGCCGGGGAGTGTGCCTATGGTCGGTTCTCAATTGCGGTCCCACATGTGTGTGCAAACGCAATATGACGCGCGTTCCATTCGGAGAGCGGCGTGCCAGACCGACCGACCGTCTGGGGTGCGACGCGAACGCGACGGGCGTGCTGTATACTCCGTACATGTGTACCGCCGTTTTCTTGAGGCTTTGCTCCATGGCGCAATCCATGGATACAAAATTAGTATACTGTACTATTTAAAAGTCGAGGGCGGGGCTTTTCCCGCGCGGTAGGCGGGGCAGTTCCGCCTAGTCGGTTCGACAGAGACGCGAGAAGATGAGGGAGTAGGCTGCTGCAAACGTAGGGCTGTGTGATTTGACAGTGAGTTACTGCTGGACAGGTGGGGCCCGGTGATTTGACTTGCCATTATCATTTTAACTGCGGCGCTACGACCGGCTTGAGTCTCCCGATTCCTGACCACCTCCATACAGGTGCCTCTCCCGATGCTCCACCATGTAGAGGCTGGCTCTTGCTTGAGAGCCCACTCCTCCACTTTTTCCTTGCCTCTTTCCCCCACATATGCAAAAATGCCATGTAAAGCGGGCTTATAGCCCACTATTGTACTTGATCCTACAGGTGCTAAGCCTGCCACATAGGCATAAAGTCTGATGTGGCAAGTTAATTAAGAAGAGAGAGACTAGTTTGGTGACCCCAGGAAGAAACGGTGCTAAGCGCGTGTACCTAGATGAAGCAAACTTAGCAACAAAAAACTAAGCACCTATGCATTGGGGACTTGAGTTGCTAAGCCATTTAATGCCCATAGCACCTCATCTAAGCACCATTTCATTGGAAGAGGTCACTCCTTGGCAAATGCAATAAATACTACGAAGAAAGAGATAGAGAGAAGTAAACAAAAAATACTCTTATAGCCAACCTTATAGCTAACCTTGTTGTATGAGTGACTAAGTGATGACTATGTATGACATGCCAACATCAGATAGCCTAACGCACCGTGTTAAATCTCCAAGGGCGCGACCGCGCGAGCGAGGCGACGGTCGTGGTAGGCGCGACCATGATACGGGCTGCTGGCAGCCCTTGGATCTGAGATCGAACGGTCGCATGCTAAGTTGCTGAAAATTTGCAGAATAACCCTCCAGGATAGGATATTCACCCATAGGTCTAGAATCACGCCATGCAACCGTTCGATCTCAGATCCAAGGGCTCTCGGAAGCCCGTATCATGGGAGAATGGAAAGCTTCGTATCACCTGTAATTTTCCCGACGCTTGACATGACATCGAAAGCCATTTAATTGGGCGTCGAGTAGACATGACATCTAATTGGGCCCCCATAGTACTGTGCATGAATCCATTTATCCACCAGGCAAGCCACTACCCTGCCATTCGCACGCGCCCCCCACTCGACATTTTTACAATCGATAAACCGCTCCTAGTCGTCCCGTCCTTTCACATTACGGCAGTTCCACTAATCCTAACCCTCCTCCCAAATCCATGGCGTCCCAAATCTCCATGATCGGCGGTGAGTACAAGGTTAGAACCATCACCGGCGATGAGTTCGACGTCATCTACACCCGTTCTTCCGCAACGGTGAAAGAATGCCTTGCTCGCTTCAAACGCATGTTCGAAAACTCAAATGATGAGTGGGTCGCTGGGCTAGATGTTGAGTACACCACAGTCCTGGGAAGCGAGAAGAAACTAAAGGAGGCAGAGAAGAAGAAGCCCGCCGTGATCCAGGTTTGCGTGCATGACTTATGCTTGGTCTACCACATATGCCATGCCGACGTTGAGTGCGAGGAATTTAAGAAGTTCCTCAAGGGCGGCCGAGTCAAATTCGTTACTGTAGACTTTAGGAACGACAAGGAAATCCTGGGTCGGATAGGCCTCGTTGTAGGCGACCCCTTCGACCTCCAGAAGGAAGGGCTGGTGCCCTCCCTTGATCAGCCTTCAATGCTGACCCTGGCAGGAGCCATGGTTCATCCTTCGTACGGTAAACTAGAGAAACCTCCGTACACGTTTCATCGTCATGCATGGCAGTGGAATGTACTAGATATGGACCACATCCACTACGCTGCAATGGATGGCTACCTTTGTTTCAATATCTACAAGGGTTGGATGAAGAGCAAGAGCCAAGTGTGCGGTTCAAGCAAAGAAGTATCGCCCAAGAGGAAGAGGGACAAGGACGAAGTCGAGGACGTGGACGAGGACTCCGAGTAAGGTGGCAGTGTCGTTGCTCATGGTGGTTCTAATGCAGTGTCTACCGGATTAGTTGCTTAGTTTAATTTCTGGTGTGCTTAGTTTTATTTGAGGGGTGTGTTGTGCTGAGCCCCCAGCAGAACTATGTTATGTTTCTTCTCGTTATATTTCGTACATTTCATCTTTTAGTTGGTATAGTACTACCACTCGTTTCTTGACATTATATACGTACAATATATATGGCCAACATCATATAGCCAGCAGTTTAGTTGTCAAAGAATTTCAGGGTGCTTAGTTTTGTCAAAGAATTCCAGGGTGCTTAGTTTTATTTGAGGGGTGTGTTGTGCTGGACACCATTAACTTATCATTGTGAGAATCGGCTTATTTTTGTCATGTAACATGGTCAACGGGGTTTGACGTGAAAATAACAATGTCTAATGGCATTTCTGAGCAAACATCTAACTTAACGATGGCATTTTTTAGATATCTAATTGCATTTTTGAGCAGGCATCTCACGGATCGATGGCATTTTTTGAGTAGTTGTAACTTCTAATGGCAAAACTGAGTAGTGATACACAACTAGTGGCATAAATAATAAGAACCCAAGAATTAAATAGGGCTAATTTCTTTATTTCTTTTTATACCTTTGTGTGCGAAACAATATACGCTGCCTCCCGCCAGATTTTCTTTACAGAGGCAACATAGAACTATATGAGTGCCCTGTTAAATTTTGGAATTATTCCGGGTTCGTTTGGCCTTTTTTATACATTAATTGAGTTTCTGGTCATTTAATGTGCATAATTCAAATTTGAACTACAAGCACATGCTCCCGTGCACCAAAGTTGACTGAAAAATCACATGTGTGTCCTCGGGTGAATTTCTAGGTCCCATGCAAGAAATGGGAATGAAATTCAAACATCTGGGCATCGTGGTTCGGCCGAGAACATTGAGAAGCTTGGTTTTAAAATTCTTGTAAATCCAAAACACGCCTGAAAATCATGAAACTTGGCATGGTGTCATGTCATGGTACTACCATGCTGTGGTAAAAAAATTGCAGAATAGGAACAAGTTTTGGTATAAGTTTCTTGCAAACCGGAGCTTCTCTCAAGAAGGCTCGTGGTTCTGAGAGGGAACGTGTCACCTTTGTGTGCATAATTCAAATTTTAAATACAAGCACATGCTCCAGTGCACCAAAGCTGGTTGAAAAATCACATGTGTGTCCTCGGGTAAATTTCTAGGTCCCATGCCAGAAATGGGAATGAAATTCAAACATCTGGGCGTCATGGCTCGGCTGGAAACATTGAGAAACTTGGTTTTTTAATTCCTGTAAATCCGAAACACGCATGAAAATCATGAAACTTGGCTTGGTGCCATGACATGGCACCAACATGCTGTGGTAATTTTGCTGTCCGATTTGCGAAGGCGCACACATTAACAATCAACAAAGTCATTTTGGAACAAGTGCTGTCACGTTACAATCGGAAACACAAGTATTATTGAAACCGTGGGCGTTCTATTTACCATTTACGTGCCGCCACGCGTCCCCTTTTTTTATTAGCTAGGAGGCGCCGTGCAGGGTAGCTATTTGAGTACGGGAGGCGTGCGATCAGACCCCTGCGCGTGCTTATCGGGAGGAGAGCCCTTTGACCTCCATCTGCCGTCCACCTCTCTCCCAAGGTCTCCATTAATGGCGCCCGAGCCTCTGTTTAATGGCGTGGCAATGTCTCACTCGACTGAGATTTAAGAGAGAAAAAAGAAAATCTGAAAAGAAAATTTTGCACGGATCTTGATGTAAGATCCGACGGACCTATATAGCATCTACTGCGACTTATAGCAAGACTGATGAATATATATAAGGACGACGAGAGTGGATAATAATTGTCTTACATAATTAGGAAGATAATTAAAAAAGCCACATGCGGCTACGCCCGAAATACACAAGGGCAAAAGAAGAAGGAAGACGCATACAACGATCTGGCTCGCTGATCTCTACTTTCTTTATGCGCTGCAGGTCGCGGAGACTAGTTCTCGCGGCGGGCGATGATCTCTTTCATCAGTTTCATGTCCTTAATACGCTGCTTGGCAGCATCCATGGATTCCTCCACCAGCCTGTTGCGCTCGATGCGGAGCATGGCATTCTCGTCCATAAGTTTCTTGATGATGACGCCCGTCCTCTGCAACACGGCAGCGGTCTCCTCCTCCTGCTTCGCCCTTCCGGCGATCTTCGCCCTCAGCAGGTCGCGCTCGCCCCGGAGCTTCGCATTGCCCTCCCCAGTTGCCGGATGACGCCGGTAGCCTCGTCCTGCATCCTCGCCCAGCCGGAGATCTGATCCATCTGGCTATGGACTATCGCATGCATGCGCCTGTAAGAGTCCTCGCCTGCCCGCGAGAAATTTTCCCAGGCCGCCGCGGCGCGGCGGGACCTCCCTGCTGCTTCGGCGGCGCGGCGGGACATCTCTGCTGCTTCCGCGGCGTGGCCGGACCAGTCTGCTACATCGACGGCGCGGCGGGACCTCCGTGCTGCTTCGGCGGCGCGGCGGGACCTCTGTGCTGCTACTGCTGCGCGGCTGGACATGTCGGCTGCTTTCGCGGCGAGGCGGGACATCTCTCGTGCTTCCTCTTCCATGCTCACCTCTCCCTGGTGGAAATCTCTCGACCCAGAACTCACGCTGGCTATGGCTTGATTGACTTGATTGTTTTTGTGGATGAGGAGTTGAGGAGGAATGTGCAGTCATCTTAGCATAGTAGTATTTATAACCGAGTACTACTAATACGCTCCTAAGTGGGAAACCGTTTAGGTTGTGATCGGTGTGAACAGGTTTGCAATTAAATATAGCGTGGTAGTAGTAGTAATTTGGAATGTGACGAGACGCGCTCAAAATTTATTGACGGTTCTAGTTTCGAAGTGCGGCACTATTCCCGGATGGCGTAACGTCGGCACGTTTTCTCGGCCGTGGTGTAGCATATGCCATGGTACTAGTTCTTTTTCTACTGCTGTGTACGTGCAAAAACTGGCACCGTCGGATACATATCTTACGCTTGGCGTTCGACAGGAATAGCCTCGTGGCGAGCTATAGACTAGTCTTTTTTTCAGACGCATTACACCTATCTCTCGGGACTTCTCGCACGCACCATCACTGCTCCCTAGGTCGATGCCACCCACATACAGTTGTACTCTGAGAAGAGGTGCACGCACGCACTCGTCCTCTCTCACACACGCATCTGTAGCTACGAATTGTAGTGTTCTCAACCATCCGATTGGCTCTATCATAGGTTTCACGTTGCTCCTTGGCCTTGAGATTGAGATGTTTTAAATGCGGAGGCTAAGATGGAGGCGTGAGGTTTTGGTTAATGTGCGGGCCGCACACGGCACCAACACGACACGAGCTTCGTCTGCCTGGTGCGCATGCAGTCGGGTGAGTTGTCCAAGTATAGACACAACCAGGCCCTCGTTGGTATCCGCGCCTCGACTTTGGCTGGTCATAGTGGAGAGTAACATAGACCAGTTACTAGTCTATGTTACTAGTACCTTCATAGTGGGTAGTGTCATATAGTATATGCATTAGTTTTTGCTCCATGGCGCAATCCATCGATACTACTACTGTACAAATGTATACATTTTTTAAAAGGCTAGAGGGCGGGGCAGTCTAGCTTGGTCCTTTTCACGAGAGGCGAGGGCCTTTGTGATTTGACGGCTCATTACTGCTGGAAGGCGGGGCCTTGTGATTTGACTGCTCGTATAAATGTGCCGACGACCTGAGGAGGAGCAAAGAACCGTGCGGTATACTCAAGTTTTCCACTGGAGTACGACGGAGGAGCACGAAACACGGCAGCCCAGTGCCATATCCTCTACTCTCTACTCTTATTATATATTACTAGCAAGAGGCATTGTTCTATTGGCGATAAAGAATGATCTAATTTGCTAGTCATCTCATTTTTAGCATTGTTCTATTCATGCCTCGCAGAGAAGGTGACACGTGCGGCGAAACACCCGAAGCAAAATAAGAAACACAGGAGCAAAAGAAGAAGGAGGATTATCACCCCCAAAAAAGAAGGAAGACGCACACACAAGTCTGGGGCGCTGCTCTCACTACATGAAGGGTTGCTGGCCGCGGAGTCGTAACTGCTTCTTCATCGCCTCCACGACCTCCATCTCCTTGCGCGTCTCCTCCGCCATCTTCATCATTGTGTCCATGACGCGGGATTTCTCGACGCGAGCCTTCATCATCTGTTCCACGGCCGCATTACGTACCTTGACAGCAGCCGGGTGCTCGATGCGGAGCTTCGCCAACTCCTCCTTCTGTTCCATGACGAGGGCCTGCAACATCTTCATCGAGGAACTACTATTCTCATGCAGCTTCTTCCAGCCGGCGTTCTCCTCCTTCAGCAGGTCGAGCTCGTGGCAGAGCTTCGCCTTGTCCTCCTGAAGTTGCAGGATTTCGCCGGTCGCCTTCTTCTCCGAGGCAATGCTCTTCTTCAGCAGCATCACCAAGCCGGCGGTCAACTCCCCCTGCTCATTGAGCTCAGCGGGCATGTCGTCGAGGCTCTCCTTCAGCAGCTCCACCAAGCCGTGGATGAACTCCTTCTGCTTATTGAGGTGCTTATTGAGCTGATCGGGCATGCCGTCGAGGGATAACGACTCCAGCGCCGCCAGCTCGGCATGTTCGCCTCCGCGTCTAGGGCGCTCCTGGGAGCCATCGCCTGCCCGTGAGAGATCTTTCGAGGTCTCTGCGTGGCGGCGAGCCCTCTCTTTTTTTCCGCAGCCTTGGTTGCCGCTCCCTTGTTACGAGTAGTTCTCGACCTAGAGCTCTGCACACCGGCCATGGCAAGGACGGACGAAGAAGGAGGACTTATGAGGAGGAAGGTAGAGTAATTTTCGGTTAGGTAGTTCCCCTTTTTATAACCTAAGTACTAGCACTAGTACTAAAACCTGCATAGTGGGAACACGTTCAGGTTTGGTACGTACTGGTAGGTGTGAGCAGGCTTGCACTTAATTGTAGCACTAGTACTTTCGAATGTGATGGGAACAAGGTAAAGATTAATTGATGGTTTTTGGTTTCGAGGCCCGAAACGGCTCCCGATGAGTTTAGTGGAACATAAATTTCAAGTAGACTACACTGCTCAGATGCGTAAATATTATGTTACTGTCAAAAATTGGCACAAAATACGAAGGAGACCAATGGAAGTACTACTAGCAACCCATGATTTAACTACTCGCATGCGCGCAGTGGAGTAGTAATGTCTTTCTTCCGCCCTCACGTCCACTCAATTTGCATGCGCTGTATTAATTGACCATCAATGAAGTGAAGGACTTTACACGCGTCAAATTATCACATGGGGTGGATCTTGGTACAAAATTGCGTCCGCCCGTGTACCCGCGTGTGCGTGCGAGGGAATGAGTGCGTGCGTGGCGTGCGTGCACATCTTCGCTTCGTGCATGTACCGCCAGTGCGGCTCAGGGAGGACGAGTACATTCTTCTGGAACCAGCAGCACGTCACTGTGATCAATCCACACAAGGATGTCGCGACAACGCCTCCACATGTGCCACGTGGCTTCATGAACTGTAAGAGAGACACTGTGTAGCGTGCCATTGTGTTTTGCACATACTCGAAGTACTAGTAAGGTACACGTGCATTGCACGCGTCAGATTTTGCAACCAAATTACGAATAAATACCACACTGTAGCATGTAAGCTCTGAGTCATATATGCCTGATGTAGACCTTCGTTTAATTCTTATAGTTCATCTCATTCAAAATCAATTAGTTTTTATAAAAAACCTAGGGCCTCTTTGATTCGTAGGATTTCCAAAACGCGGGAATAGGAAGAACATGGGATTAGAGTGGAATGTCGTCTTGAATCCTACAGGATGGTACGAGTGTTTGATTGTGCATAGAAAAAACGCAGAATTCTTTCAAAGAGGTTTGAGTGGATGGGATGTTTCCTATGAAATCTAGTGCAAATGAATCATATGGAAAAATTCCTATGGTTTACAATCCTACGAATCAAACAACCAAGATAGGAAAAATTCCTAAGGATTAGAATCCTCCAAAATTCCTTCGAGAATCCTTTGAATCAAAGAAGCCCTTAATCTATTTTATGATTCATGGAATTGTGCGTTGTAAAGCATAAAGTAAAAACAAATAATGGCAATTCAACTAGAAAAAAAGTTTGGGCAGTTATGATACGGAAGATTCTAGAACAAAGGAGAACCACTGTTGTTTTGAGATTTGTGCATTATGCTTAAGTTCAACCATGGAGTCTGCTAGATTGTACATGTGGCAAAATCCGGTGGGGGCTAGAAGATGGTGCGAGGGGCCGAGTGGAGGGAGACTATGAAGGAGTGCACAACTGCGAGATCGATATTTAGAGAGAGGGGGCGAGAACGTGCGCTGTTGCGCGCAGTGGCGGAGCCATGAAAAATGTCCCATGAGCTAGGGGGCCAAGCATTGCTAATCCTTTACGAGGAGGGCCAATTCATCAACTTAAACCATTTTTACCAGCAATTGTCTAATGATCACATTCATATTAGCCTCGATATATAGTGATGTTAGGGGGGCAGGGCCCTTGCTGCCCCCTGTCTTCGCCATTGTGCGCGCGTCTGAGAGATGAAGCGGAAGGCATGGATGATGAGAGGGGGGCGTTGGATATATAATTAATGTGGGTGTATTAGCTATATATGTAATCCTATATAGAGAGGTATAGATTGATCGATGTGGACGTGGGAAAGAGGGTGAGACCTCACTAGATATATAGATTGATCGGTTTATGTGGAAAACTATGAAAGACCTAGCTATACACACACACACACATAGAGGAACATCGATCGTTGCGCATGCACGTGAGAGATAAAGAATGCCCGATATGATGGAGAGGGGGATGTGTGTGTGTGTGCCTTCATGGGAGACCGACCTGAAGAAAAAGATTGCATGTGTGCGATGGATAATGCCGACTGGTAGTGTGTGTGCATGCATGCACGAGAGAAAGTTAGTGGTACAATTATAAAGAGAAGACCAATGTGTGGGTGTAAAAGACTAGGTGAGGTCATAATCAATGTAAAGTTGAATTCAAATATTTGAATAAGAGATCATGATGTTTGAAACCCATGCATGCATGAATATAACGGAGATCTGCGCGGTGTGGTTTGGAAACGAGCATGTTGCAATGTATACACATTGAACAAGGTCAGATTGGTTTGAATTTGAGATACCGATGGCAGACATCGTTTGGCCACATTGCATCCGTGCATGGACAAACTATTCTAATTGGAGAATGGGTGGCTTTCGCATCACATATCTATATCTATACCCCTATATATATTATATTTATATTTTTTATATAGTGTGCGGATAACTTTAACTTTGAAAGATGGTCGTTGGATGAGGCCAATCCGATGGTGCAGAGCTGGCAAATTTGAGCACTACTGGCCGTTGGATATCATCTAGATTCCACCAGATTTTGCCACATGTACAATCTAGAAGACTCTATGGTTGAACTTAAGCATAATGCACAAACCTCAAAACACAAGCACTTCTTCTTTGTTCTAGAATCTTCCGTATCAGAATTGCCCAAATGTTTTTCTACATGATTTGTTTTTACTTTATGCCTTACAACGCACAATTCCATGAATCTTAAAATAGATTAGCTTTCTTATAAAAACTAGATGATTTTGAATGAAATGAACTATAAGAATTAAACGAACATCTACATCATGCATATATGACTCAAAGCTTACATGCTATAATGTGGTATTTATTCATAATTTGGTTGCCAAATCTCATGCGTGCAATGCACGTGTACCTTACTAGTCTAAATGGTGTCTGTGTGTGTGTTGTGCGTGTTAAACACATTGTACGTAGTATATCATACTAGTCTAAATTGTCTTTTTTTGGGTACACGTTAAGCTTGTTCTCCCGAAATTTCAAGCCGCGCCTTGTTATGCCGAAATTTCAAGCTAGCGTCTCTGTCTATCGTGCTGCGAAACTCCCGCCTCTTCAACCCGCGCCTTGTTAGCCCGAAATATTTAAGATATATCTTTGTCTCGTTGTGCTCCGACAACTCCCTCCATCTCAACCCGCGCCTTGCTATTCCAAAATTACAACCCGCGCGAAAACTCCCACCTCCTGTGAAATCCCGACACGCGAAATGCCCGTGATACCCCTGAACCGAAAGAACCGCCTCAAATCGGTGGGGTACTTTCGTAACTTACCCCACATTTCGGACAAGCGCGTCCCTAAGCCATGGTTGCCCACTCCCATCCCATCCGCTCACCCATTCGTACACCGAGGCCGCCAAAACCCGCGATGCCCCACACCGTCCTCCGTCCGCCACCCAGCTGGAGCATCTTCCCCGATGACGTCGTCCATAGCAACACCTCGACGTCCCTCATCCACCGTACTGGATGAGGATCCGTCATCGATCTGGTCGTCCCGCCGGTTCAGCCACCCCATCCACCACCTCCAAGGAGCTGCCCCGACGTTCCCCTCGCCTTTCGCGCCACCTCCATTCCCACACCGGAAGAGCATCATCATCACCGTTTCCTCGGATGAAGCTGCGGCCTAATCGGCGCCACCAAAGAGGTTGTACACTAATCGTCGCATTTTCTTCTTGATTCGATCTCATGGTGCTGCCGGCGCTCGGTCTCGAGCCGACACGGCGCGGCTCCATCCACGCCAGCGTCGCCGGCCACTTCCTCCACGGCATCGCTCCCTCGGCGGCGACGTCCACATCAGTAGGAGTTGCTGCTACTTTCGCTCTCGCTCGCGCTGCTGCTGTGCTCTTGCTCTCGGTCCCCTGCCTGGTCTGCTCTTGCTCTTGCTCTCGCTCTTGCTCTGCTCTCGCTCTTGCTCTTGCTTGCGATGCTGCTCCGATTTAGCTACACTTCAGTCGACTGAATCGACTTTTGGGTCAGTCGATTTTCAGGGGGTGGGGGGGCTCGCCGGAGTTAAGGAAGAACCAGCCGCAGTGGGGAGGAGGGCTCGCCGGAGAGGTACCCCACTATCTAACTTAGGGTTCAGGGTGGGGGCGGTGGTCGCCAGCGGTGGTGGGGCGGTGGCGTGGGGATCGCCGGAGAAAAAGCTCGGCACGGGGGGGCCTACAGGGATGGCCGGGGCGGCGGCGGACCGGTGGTGGGGAGTGTTTTCGGGGCGGGCGGGGTGGCGCACCGCCGGCCGCGGGCGGCGGGGGGCGGCTGTTTGGCCGGTGGTGGCTGGCGGCTCAGGGGGGTGGAGGTTGAAGATGAACTGCAGGCCCTTGATTTCGTATCCAACGGCTGCAAAATCGACTGACCAGAGATGAAAAAGTCAGTCGACTGACTTGTAGCCTCACCTCAAGTGCGTTCAGTTTCGACAGTAAAATTCAGTTTCGACAGCAAAATTCAGTTTCGACAGTTAAGTTCAGTTTCGACAGTTAAATTCAGTTTCGACAGTTAAGTTCAGAGATGAGCGGCTGATGTATACATCTAGCACTTTGTGGTTATGTATTTTACGTCATCTATTGGAGATGCTATTAGAATTCCACTCAGGTTAACGTTGTCTCTCTTGTCCTGCTTCAGCCTCGGCGTCGTACAACTCACCGGAGCTGCTCCAACGACGAAACCCTCCATCACAGCGGAGCAGTACCTCGGGCTCCATCTCCAAACGCCTAAGATCTTCTTCCCCTCCTCCGATAGCCAAGTCAGCCGGAGCATCCTCACCGCCCAACCCAATCATGCTGAGATCGACATGGCTTCGCCAAAGAGGTTGTACACTTCTTGTGGTTTGACTTAATCTCAACATGCTTTTTTGCATCCTGTGATCTTCCAATTCTTGTGAACCAAACACCCAGATTGGCAGAAATCCTGTGTTTTTAAATTCTCTGTTTTGCACGTGCATTCCTATCCTATTCCTGTCTATTTCCTATCCCTGCATTGTTAGAATCCTCAAATTCAAACAAGCCCTTACACAATTACTTCTGTTACAGATATGTGTCAAAAAAAACCTTGTGTGGTTTGTCCTGCTCCTGCGGTGCTGTGTTCCACCCCAGCTCAGCTGCTCCAACGACGGAAGGGTTCACCACAGCAGGGATCCGCTCTCCAGACTGTCTTTCGCCGCCTCAGATCTTCTTCCCCACCGCCGGTAGCCACGACAACTGCATTACCATCATCAACTGAGCAGATAACCTTGAGGACTACACAGGTCCGCAAGAGAGGTCACACTCTTCCGTGTCTGCTTACGTTATGCATCGCTTAATATGATGACATGCTACTTTATCGTCGTGTTCACCTATTAGACTCCGACTCAGGTCCAAATTGTTGGGGAACGTAGCAGAAATTCAAAATTTTCCTACGTGTCACCAAGATCAATCTAGGAGATGCTAGCAACGAGAGGGGAGGAGTGCATCTACATACCCTTGTAGATCGCGAGCGGAAGCGTTCAAGAGAACGGGGTTGATGGAGTCGTACTCGTCGTGATCCAAATCACCGATGATCCTATCGCCGAACGGACGGCACCTCCGCGTTCAACACACGTACGGAGCAGGGACGTATCCTCCTTCTTGATCCAGCAAGGGGGGAGGAGAAGTTGATGGAGATCCAGCAGCACGACGGCGTGTTGGTGGAAGTAGCGGGATCCCGGCAGGACTTCGCCAAGCGCAAGCGGGGAGGAAGACGTGTCACGGGAGGGAGGGAGGCGCCAGGGCTTGGAGTGCTGCTCCCATGCGCCTCCCCACTATATATAGGGGTGGAGGGGCAGGTTTCTTGCCCTCCAAGTCCATTGGGGCGTTGGCAAAGGTGGGGGAAAGAAATCCCATCATTTCCCTTCCCCACCGATTGTTATCCCCCTTTTTAGGGATCTTGATCTTATCCCTTCGGGATATGATCTTATTCCTTCTAAGATGGGATCTTGGTGCGCCTTGACCAGGGGTGTGGGGCCTTGCCCCCACTACCCACGTTCATGTGGGTCCCCCCATGCAGGTGGGCCCCACTTCGGAACCTTCTAGAACCTTCCCGGTACAATACCGAAAAATCCTGAACATTTTCCGGTGGCCAAAATAGGACTTCCTATATATAAATCTTTACCTCCGGAACATTCCGGAACTCCTCGTGACGTCCGGGATCTCATGCGGGACTCCGAACGACTTTCGGATTTCCGCATACTAATATCTCTACAACCCTAGCATCACCGAACCTTAAGTGTGTAGACCCTACGGGTTCGGGAGACATGCAGACATGACCGAGACGACTCTCCGGTCAATAACCAACAGCGGGATCTGGATACCCATGTTGGCTCCCACATGTTCCACGATGATCTCATTGGATGAACCACAATGTCGAGGATTCAATCAATCCCGTATACAATGCCCTTTGTCAATCGGTACGTTACTTGCCCGAGATTCGATCGTCGGTATCCCAATACCTTGTTCAATCTCGTTACCGGCAAGTCACTTTACTCGTACCGTAATGCATGATCCCGTGACCAAACACTTGGTCACACTGAGCTCATTATGATGATGTATTACCGACTGGGCCCAGAGATACCTCTCCGTCGTACGGAGTGACAAATCCCAGTCTCGATTCGTGCCAACCCAACAGACACTTTCGGAGATACCTGTAGTGCACCTTTATAGCCACCCAGTTACGTTGTGACGTTTGGTACACCCAAAGCATTCCTACGGTATCAGGGGGTTGCACAATCTCATGGTCTAAGGAAATGATACTTGACATTAGAAAAGCTCTAGCAAACGAACTACACGATCTTGTGCTATGCTTAGGATTGGGTCTTGTCCATCACATCATTCTCCTAATGATGTGATCCCGTTATCAATGACATCCAATGTCCATGGTCAGGAAACCATAACCATCTATTGATCAATGAGCTAGTCAACTAGAGGCTTACTAGGGACATGTTGTGGTCTATGTATTCACACATGTATTACGGTTTCCAGTTAATACAATTATAGCATGAACAACAGACAATTATCATGAACAAGGAAATACAATAATAACCATTTTATTATTGCCTCTAGGGCATATTTCCAACAGTCTCCCACTTGCACTAGAGTCAATAATCTAGTTCACATCACCATGTGATTAACACTCAAAGTTCACTAGAGTCAATAATCTAGTCCACATCACCATGTGATTAACACTCAATGAGTTCTAGGGTTTGATCATGTTATGCTTACGAGAGAGGTTTTAGTCAACGAGTTTGCAACATTCAGATCCGTGTGTGCTTTACAAATCTCTATGTCATCTTGTAGATGTAGCTACCACGCGCTACTTGGAGCTATTCCAAATAACTGCTCTACTATACGAATCCGGTTTACTACTCAGAGTCATCCAGATTAGTGTCAAAGTTTGCATCGACGTAACCCTTTACAATGAACTGTTTTACCACCTCCATAATCGAGAAAATTCCTTAGTCCACTAGATACTAAGGATAAGTTCGACTGTTGTCATGTGATCCATTCCCGGATCACTATTGTACCCCTTGACTAACTCATGGCAAGGCACACTTCAGGTGCGGTACACATCATAGCATACTGTAGAGCCTACGTCTAAAGCATAGGGGACAACCTTCGTCCTTTCTCTCTCTTCTGCCTTGGCAGGTCTTGAGTCTTACTCAATACTCACACCTTGTAACACAGCCAAGAACTCCTTCTTTGCTGATCTATTTTGAACTCCTTCAAAATCTTGTCACGGTATGTATTCATTTGAAAGTACTATTAAGCGTTTTTTATCTATCCTTATAGATCTTGATGCTCAATGTTCAAGTAGCTTAATCCAGGTTTTCCATTAAAAACACTTTTCAAATAACCCTGGATGCTTTCTAGAAATTCTACATCATTTCTGATCAACAATATGTTAACAACATATACTCATCAAAAATTCTATAGTGCTCCCACACACTTCTTTGGAATTACAAGTTTCTCATGAACCTTGTATAAACCCAAAATCCTTGATCATCTCATCAAAGCGTTCATTCCAACTCCGAGATGCTTACTCCAATCGTTAGAAGGATTGCTGGAGCTTTGCATACTTGTTAGCATCTTTCAGGATTGACAAAACCTTCTAGTTGTATCACATACAACCTTTCCTCAAGAAAATCGTCGAGGAAACAATGTTTTGACATCCTATCTACAAGATTTCATAAATAATGCAGTAACTGCTAATATAATTCTAACAGACTCTTAGCATCGCTACGAGTGAGAAAGTCTCATCGCAGTCAACTCCTTGAACTTGCCGGAAAACATCTTAACGACAAGTCGAGCTTTCTTAATGGTGACACTTACCATCATTGTATGTCTTCCCTTTAAAATCCATCTGTACCCAACAGCCTTACAACCACCAAGTAGTTCTTTCAAAGTCTATACTTTGTTTTCATACATGGATCCTCTCGGAGTTTATGGCCTCAAGCCATTCGTTGGAATCCGGGCCCACCATCGCTTCTCCATAGCTCGTAGGTTCATTGTTGTCTAGCAACATGACTTCCAAGACAGGATTACGTACCACTCTGAAGTAGTACGCATCCTTGTCGTCCTATGAGGTTTGGTAGTGACTTGATCTGAAGTTTCATGATCATTATCATAAGCTTCCACTTCAATTGGTGTAGGTGCCACAGGAACATCTTCCTGTGCCCTGCTACACATTAGTTGAAGTGACGGTTCAATGACCTCATCAAATCTCCACCATCCTCCCACTCAATTCTTTCGAGAGAAACTTTTCCTCGAGAAAGGACCCGTTTCTAGAAACAATCACTTTTGCTTCCAGATCTGAAATAGGAGGTATACCCAACTGTTTTGGGTATTCTATGAAGATGCATTTATCCGCTTTGGGTTCGAGCTTATCAGCCTGAAACTTTTTCACATAAGCGTCGCAGCCCCAAACTTTTAAGAGACGACAGCTTAGGTTTCTCTAAACCATAGTTCATACGGTGTCGTCTCAACGGAATTGCGTGGTGCCCTATTTAAAGTGAATGCGGTTGTCTAACCCATAAACGATAGTTGTAATTCTATAAGAGACATCATGGTATGCACCATATCCAATAGGGTGCAGTTATGATGTTCGGACGCACCATCACAATATGGTGTTCCAGGAGGTATTAGTCGTGAAAGAATTTCCACAATTTCTTAATTTTGTGCCAAACTCGTAACTCAGATATTCATCTCTATGATCATATCACAGACATTTTATCCTCTTGTCACGACGATCTTCAACTTCACTCCGAAATTACTTGAACCTTTCAATAATTCAGACTTGTGTTTCATCAAGTAAATATTCTCAGCATCTACTCAAATCATCTATGAAGTAAGAACATAACGATATCCACTGCGTGCCTCAGCACTCATTGGACTGCACACATCAAATGTATTACTTCCAACAAGTTGCTCTCTTGTTCCATCTTACTGAAAATGAGGCCTTTCAGTCATCTTGCCCATGCGGTATGATTTGCATGTCTCAAGTGATTCAAAATCTAGTGAGTCCAAATGATCCATCTGTATGGACTTTCTTCATGCATATATACTAATAGACATGGTTCGCATGTCTCAATCTTTTAAAAAACGAGTGAGTCCAAAGATCCATCAACATGGAGCTTCTTCATGCGTTTTATACCAATATGACTCAAGTGGCAGTGCCACAAGTATGTGGTACTATCATTACTATCTTATATCTTTTGGCATGAACATGTGTATCACTACGATCGAGATTCAATAAACCATTCATTTTAGGTGCAAGACCATTGAAGGTATTATTCAAATAGACAGAGTAACCATTATTCTCCTTTAATGAATAACCGTATTGCGATAAACATAATCCAATCATGTCTATGCTTAACGCAAACACCAAATAACAATTATTCAGGTTTAACACCAATCTCGATGGTGGAGGGAGCATGCGATGCTTGATCACATCAACCTTGGAAACACATATCGTCATCTCACCTTTAGCTAGTCTCCGTTTATTCCGCAGCTTTTATTTCGAGTTACTAACACTTAGCAATCAAACCGGCATCTAATACCCTGGTGCTACTAGGAGTACTAGTGAAGTACACATTAATATAATGTATATCCAATATACTTCTGTCGACCTTGCCAGCCTTCTCATCTATGAAGTATCTAGGGTAGTTCTGCTTCAGTGACGTTTCCCCTCATTTCAGAAGCACTTAGTCTCGGGTTTGGGTTCAACCTTGGGTTTCTTCACTACAGCAGCAACTGATTTGCCGTTTCATGAAGTATCCCTTCTTGCCCTTGCCCTTCTAGAAACTAGTGGTTTTACTAACCATCAACAATTGATGCTCCTACTTGATTTCTACTTTCGCGGTGTCAAACATCGCGAGTTGCTCAAGGATCATCATGTCTATCCCTGATATGTTATAGTTCATCACGAAGCTCTAATAGCTTGGTGGCAGTGACTATGGAGAACCATCACAATCTCATCTGGAAGATTAACTCCCACTCGATTCAAGTGATTGTAGTACTCAGACAATCTGAGCACATGCTCAACGATTGAGCTTTTCTCCCTTAGTTTGCAGGCTTAAGAAACTTGTCAGAGGTCTCATACCTCTTGACGTGGGCACTAGTCTGAAATCCCAATTTCAGTCTTTGGAAGATCTCATATGTTCTGCGACGTTTCAAAACCGTCTTTTGTGCCACAATTTTAAACCGTTCAACATTACGCACTGAACTATCATGTAGTCATCAAAACGTGTATGTCAGATGTTCGCAACATCCACAAACGACGCTCGAGGTTCAGCACACCGAGCGGTGCATTAAGGAGATAAGCCTTCTGTGCAGCAATGAGGACAATCCTCAGTTTACGGACCCAGTCCGCATAATTGCTACTATCAACTTTCAACTAAATTTTCTCTAGGAACATATCTTAGTAGAACTAAAGCGTAAGCTACGACATTATTTGCAAAGACCTTTTGACTATGTTCATGATAATTAAGTTCATCTGATTATTTAATGAACTCCCACTTAGATAGACATCCCTCTAGTCATCTATGTGATACATGATCCGAATCGACTAGGCCGTGTCCGATCATCACGTGAGACGGACTAGTCATCATCGATGAACATCTCCATGTTGATCGTATCTACTATACGACTCATGTTCGACCTTTCGGTCTCTTGTGTTCCGACGCCATGTCTGTACATGCTAGGCTCGTCAAGTCAACCTAAGTGTTTTGCTTGTGTTCCGAGGCCATGTCTGTACATGCTAGGCTCGTCAACACCCGTTGTATGCGAACGTTAGAATCTATCACACCCGATCATCACGTGGTGCTTCGAAACAACGAACCTTCGCAACGGTGCGCAGTTAGGGGGAACACATCTCTTGAAATTTTAGTGAGGGATCATCTTATTAATGCTACCGTCGTTCTAAGCAAATAAGATGTAAACATGACAAACATCACATGCAAATCATAAAGTGACATGATATGGCCAATATCATCTTGCGCCTTTGATCTCCATCTTCGAGGCGCGGCATGATCACCTTCGTCACCGGCATGACACCATGATCTCCATCATCATGATCTCCATCATCGTGTCTTCATGAAGTTGTCTCGCCAACTATTACTTCGACTACTATGGCTAACGGTTAGCAATAAAGTAAAGTAATTACATGGCATTTTCATTGACACGCAGGTCATACAATAAATTAAGACAACTCCTATGGCTCCTGCCGGTTGTCATACTCATCGACATGCAAGTCGTGATTCCTATTACAAGAACATGATCAATCTCATACATCACATATATAATTCATCACATCTTTTTGGCCATATCACATCACATAGCACACCCTGCAAAAACAAGTTAGACGTCTTCTAATTGTTGTTGCATGTTTTACGTGGCTGCTATGGGTTTCTAGCAAGAACGTTTCTTACCTACGCAAAAGCCACAACGGTGATATGCCAATTTCTATTTACCCTTCATAAGGACCCTTTTCATCGAATCTGATCCAACTAAAGTGGGAGAGACAGACACCCGCTAGCCACCTTATGCATCAAGTGCATGTCAGTCGGTGGAACCTGTCTCACGTAAGAGTACATGTAAGGTCGGTCCGGGCCGCTTCATCCCACAATGCCGCCGAATCAAGATAAGACTACTGACGACAAGCAAATTGAACAAATCATCGCCCACAACTACTTTGTGTTCTACTCGTGCATAGAATCTACGCATAGACCTGGCTCATGATGCCACTGTTGGGGAACGTAGCAGAAATTCAAAATTTTCCTACGTGTCACCAAGATCAATCTAGGAGATGCTAGCAACGAGAGGGGAGGAGTGCATCTACATACCCTTGTAGATCGTGAGTGGAAGCCTTCAAGAGAACGGGGTTGATGGAGGCGTACTCGTCGTGATCCAAATCACCGATGATCCTAGCGCCGAACGGACGGCACCTCCGGGATCAACACACGTACGGAGCGGGGACGTCTCCTCCTTCTTGATCCAGCAAGGGGGGAGGAGAAGTTGATGGAGATCCAGCAGCACGACGGCGTGTTGGTGGAAGTAGCGGGATCCCGGCAGGGCTTCGCCAAGCGCAAGCAGGGAGGAAGACGTGTCACGGGAGGGAGGGAGGCAACAGGGCTTGGGGTGCTGCTCCCATGCGCCTCCCCACTATATATAGGGGTGGAGGGGCTGGTTTCTTGCCCTCCAAGTCCATTGGGGCGTTGGCAAAGGTGGGGGAAAGAAATCCCATCATTTCCCTTCCCCACCGATTGTTATCCCCTTTTTTAGGGATCTTGATCTTATCCCTTCGGGATATGATCTTATTCCTTCTAAGGTGGGATCTTGGTGCGCCTTGACCAGGGGTGTGGGGCCTTGCCCCCACTACCCACGTTCATGTGGGTCCCCCCATGCAGGTGGGCCCCACTTCGGAACCTTCTAGAACCTTCCCGATACAATACCGAAAAATTCCGAACATTTTCCGGTGGCCAAAATAGGACTTCCTATATATAAATCTTTACCTCCGGACCATTCCGGAACTCCTCGTGACGTCCAGGATCTCATCTGGGACTCCAAACGACTTTCGGATTTCCGCATACTAATATCTCTACAACCCTAGCGTCACCGAACCTTAAGTGTGTAGACCCTACGGGTTCGGGAGACATGCAGACATGAACGAGACGACTCTCCGGTCAATAACCAACAGCGGGATCTGGATACCCATGTTGGCTCCCACATGTTTCACGATGATCTCATCAGATGAACCACGATGTCGAGGATTAAATCAATCCCGTATACAATTCCCTTTGTCAATCGGTACGTTACTTGCCCGAGATTCGATCGTCAGTATCCCAATACCTTGTTCAATCTCGTTACCGGCAAGTCACTTTACTCATACCGTAATGCATGATCTCGTGACCAAACACTTGGTCACATCGAGCTCATTATGATGATGCATTACCGAGTGGGCCCAGAGATACCTCTCCGTCATACGGAGTGACAAATCCCAGTCTCGATTCGTGCCAACCCAACAGACACTTTCGGAGATACCTGTAGTGCACCTTTATAGCCACCCAGTTACGTTGTGACGTTTGGTACACCCAAAGCATTCCTACGGTATCTGGGATTTGCACAATCTCATGGTCTAAGGAAATGATAGTTGACATTAGAAAATCTCTAGCAAACGAACTACACGATCTTGTGCTATGCTTAGGATTGGGTCTTGTCCATCACATCATTCTCCTAATGATGTGATCCCGTTATCAATGACATCCAATGTCCATGGTCAGGAAACCATAACCATCTATTGATCAACGAGCTAGTCAACTAGAGGCTTACTAGGGACATGTTGTGGTCTATGTATTCACACATGTATTACGGTTTCCAGTTAATACAATTATAGCATGAACAACAGACAATTATCATGAACAAGGAAATACAATAATAACCATTTTATTATTGCCTCTAGGGCATATTCCCAACACAAACTTATGCTGAAACTTGAGTTTTTAAATGGTTGTGGGGTACATATTGGGGCAGCAATCAGTACTATCTGTCTACTATCTGGTTAATCTCGGGTGTCTACAATGAGTTTCATGTTGGGTGCAAACAAACATTACAGGAGCCATTATCTGTATTTTTTTAACTAAAACTATTATATGCCCGCTATCATTTGTTTTGGGTCTATCCACAGATTGCTACCATCACTCTGGATTTGTGCATGCACTCCTTACATAATCTCACTATGTTTTATTCCTATGCATGTCAGTTATTGTACACAATGGAACTGAACATGTAGAGCAAAAGAGACGAGCCTTGCGTGGCAATAAAATTTCATGCAGACGTCGCTCCATGGTGGGCGCAAAGGTAGCCCCCCTCCACCCATTTCGGATCGTAATCAAGAGGAAGATAACTGTTCTGAGGGGGATTCATAAGCAGAAGACCACTCCTATTTACCCATGAGGTCTTTGCTCTAACCTGGCATGCTGATGTTGGTAATATCATGCATATGGTGCCTTGCATTGCTTACTGTATACATCAAAGATGTCATCTGCTTAGTTTAGACATGTTTTGTGTCAATGCCATATGTTTAGTTTCTTTATCGTATATGTGAATCATGCAATGCCTTCTTGTTTAGCCAGGCATCATATATGTGAATTTTGCAATGCCACCCTAGTTAGCCAGTGTCGGAGTAAATAGCCATGGGTAGCCTAACCGACTGCCCCTGGCTCTTCAAAAATTATCAGGCCATTTGAGCCTTCAAGCGTTCAAAGCATTGGGCCGCCTTCCCTCGGTCGGCTACCCCAGAAGCCGACTTTCAGAAGGCGACCCAGCCTCGGCAACCTCCCCCAAGACAACTACGAGATGGCCGACACCAGGAAGCCGGCCATAGAGAGCGCCGACTCCCCAGAGTCGGCCATGAAGAGCGCCGACTCCCCAGAGCCGGCCATGAAGAACGCCGACTCCAAGAAGCCGGCCAAGACCGCACCCACCAAAGTACGCCCACATAACGGTGACAAGACGGGGTGTGGCTATAGTGCGGCCCACTACCCCCGAACCTCGAGGCAGGCATGGCCACAGGACGCCATACGGGTCGGCCATCTCCCGTCCGGCTCGGCCCTGTAGCCACGCTGGCCTCAACGTCATCCACGACAGACGCCAGTACGGCCCACGGGCGGCGGGCCCCTTCAGCCAGAGAGAGGCACGAAGGCGGCCCAGCCTCCCCCAGTCGGCCAGGGGCGTAGCCAGCCCCCAGAAGCCGGCTACTCCCCTCCCTCGAAACATGTGCCACATTAAGGAGACAAGACGAGGTAAGGCTACAGTGAGAGCCCTCGAGGCGGCACACTGTAGCCACGCTTACCTCGACGAAGCCCTCGTCATCAGGGGCGAGGCTACAGTAAACAGCCGCCGACAAGACCCCCAGGCGGTGGGGCCGGCCTGTCGACCAAGAGGCCGGCAGCCGGCGGGACCCACCAGTCGGCGGGCCCCAATGGCCGGCGGAGAAGCCGGTGAGCATAGACACTGACGACTGGGACCCGTGCCCAGCCGGATTACAATTGTACCCCCGCGGGGTAGGCCTATATAAACCCCCCGGGGCACCCATGCAAAAGGTTGGCTTCTTAGAGTTACACACACCATACAGAGAGGGAAGTGAGAGCTAGCCTTGCTCTTCTTCTCCCTTGAACCAGACAGCTCAAGGAGCACTTGTAGCTACTCGTTCTGATCTAGTGATCATGCGGAGACCCCGCAGAGCAGGACTAGGGGTGTTATCTCCACGGAGAGCCCCGAACCTGGGTAAGATCCGCCGGCGTGCATGTCTTCGCCTCATCCCGTTTCCAGGCACCGGCGACGTCTTACTGGCTCCCACAATGATAAGTTATCCGTTGGCATATGTCGCACCTACCACCCGACATTTGGCGCCCACCGTGGGGCCAGGAGCACCGTCGTCCGGAGACCTGTTCTGGACGGGAACCCTTTTCCTCCCCCGCGAGCGCAGCCAGCCTGCTGCGCCCGATGGCGTTTGCCCTGACACGCTGCAAGGCGTCGACGACGCCTGCGCGGCGAGCTGCCTCACCGATCTGCTCGGCGAGGCTCGCATCTCCGACGAGCCCGCGTCCGACGCAGGCACGGACTACTCCGAGAGCCGCCTCGTCAGCCTCCTCGACCAGCTTCACGTGTCCGGCGAGCCCGCTGCAGACTTGGAGTCGGTCGGCTCCACCGACCCGATGCTTGTCGATTCCGAGACGGGATCGCTCGACGCCTACCCCTCCGACGTGGTGGTCTTCGACGACCCTCTCCCTTGAGCTGACAGCGGCAGCAGCGCTGTCACCGAAGTGTTGGTCATCAGCCACGTCCCCAACTCGGGTGAGAACGCCCACGACGCCCTGCAAGCGGCGATACACGACTTATCCGTCCCCATCCCGGCCGACACCGACGCCGAGACCTTGGAGGCACGCCGCCTTGCCCTCATCGCGGAAGGCCAGAAGATAGCCTCCATGAGACGCCTCACCGAGGCCCACCAGCGCGAAGTCGACCGTGCCGCCTTCGGTACGCTGCCGCGTAGCGGGCCGAGCCAAGCCGGCTACGTCCAGAAGCGCGGCGCGGCTATCGCCAGCATGCTGGGGCAGACCGCCCCGTCTACGCCACCCCGCTCGAGAATCTGCGAGCCGCCCAGGCGGCCGCCGAAGAGCTAAATGGGCTAGGAGCCGACGAGCTCCCCTATATGACAAGGCGGATCCAGCAGCTGATCGACGCGGCCGCAGAACGGCACGAAGCCGGCGCCCACGCTTATAGTCATCCCCCGCGCCTGGAGCACGCCACGACGTCCCGATCGCCGACTGCGAGCGGCACCCGCGGGAGGAAAGACAAGGAGCCGGCTGCTAGCCGCAGCAGGACTCGTATCACCATCGAGCGCGACGCGGAAGGCCGCCCTCGAGCGGTGGAGCGCCAAGGAAATCCGCCTCTTCCCCCGCCTCGAAGGGAGAGACCTCCCACCCCGCCGCCTGTCACGCATCCGACTCTTGGTGGCCGACTAGGCCACCGCAAAGGAGTCGGCGAGAACGACGCCCGCCACCGGATCGACCGCCTAGCTCGGTCCCTGGTGCTAGAAGAAGAGGATGATGTCGGTCCTCCATGCTTTGGCCCCCGCATCCGCGACGAGCCCTTCCCCAAAGGGTTCTCGCTCCCCAGAGACACGCCCAAGTACAACGGCTCTGTGAAGCCGGAAGATTGGCTCATCGACTACTCCACTGCTGTCAGCATAGCCAACGGCAATCGGCGCGTGGCTGTGAAGTACCTCCCCCTCATGCTGCAAGGCATGGTGCGCACCTGGCTCAACAGCCTCAAGCCCTACAGCATCAATAGCTGGCTGGACTTCACGGAAGTCTTTGTCCGCAAGTTCACCAGCACGTACAAGCGGCCTCCCAAGCCTCGCCAACTCTCCCTATGCGTCCAAGGGCCAAACGAGTCGACCCGCGACTACCTCACGCGGTGGGCCGAGCTCCGCAACTCCTGCGAGGGGGTGCACGAGGTTCAGGCCATCGAGTACTTCACCGCCGGGTGCCGAGAGGGCACCCTCCTCCAGCACCGACTCCTCTGCGACGAGCCGGCTACCCTCGACGAACTGCTGATCATCGCGGACAAGTACGCCACGGCCGACTCCTCGATGAAGACCGAGCTTCGAGTGGACGCTTCTGGGAAGGTGATCGCTCCGGCTCCCAAGACGCCGGCTGGCGACTCCAATCGGCGCCCTTACCAGAACGACCACAAGCGCAAGGCCCCTATGCCGCCTTCCACCAGTCGGCAGGTGGCCACAGTTGAAGATGAGCAACCCGAAGAACGGCCCGCTCCCAAGAAGAAGGGTGGCAGGCCGGCTTGGCAGCCGGCTTTCTCCTACGAGCAGACTCTCGACGCCCCCTGCAAGTTCCACAGCGGTGCGAAGCCGTCCAACCACACGACCCGAAAGTGCCACTGGCTCACGCGAATCTCCAAGGGCGATGGGTTGGTGCCGCCTCCGCCTCCCGGCCCGCCGCCTCCAGCCCCCCAGCAGCCGGGGGCTCGGCCAGCAGTCGGAGCCATTCAAGATGAGTTCCCTGAAGAGCACGCCGCCTACGTCGTCTTCACAAGCCAAGTTGAAGACAAGCGTAGTCGGCGCCGTCAGCACCAAGAGGTTAACGCAGTCGCCTCTAGCACTCCCGAGTTCATGCACTGGTCCGAGAAGCCCATCAGCTGCAGCCAGGCCGACCACCCAGAGGTGATGCCGTCTCCTGGCTCCTATGCACTAGTCTTGGATGTCACCCTCGCGACGGAGAGGCGAGCTGCCCGATTCTCCCGCGTCCTGATTGATGGCGGAAGCAGTATCAATATACTGTACCGTGATACCATGGAGAAGCTGAACATCAAGGCGAAGCAGCTCATGCAATGCCGGACCGTGTTCCATGGCATCGTGCCCGGTTTGTCTTGTTCCCCGATCGGCAAGATCAAGATGGATGGTCTCTTCGGAGACAAGGATCATTTTCGCCGAGAAGCGATTTGGTTCGAGGTGGTGGATCTGGAGAGCCCCTACCATGCTTTGCTTGGCCGACCTGCTCTGGCCAAGTTCATGGTTGTGCCCCACTACGCCTACTTAAAGATGAAGATGCCGAGCTCGAAGGGGATCATCACCGTAGCCGGCGACTACAAGAAGTCCATCGAGTGCGCCATGGCAAGCAGTCGGCTGGCCGAGTCCCTCGTGGTGGCAGAAGAGAAGAGGATGCTGGAACGGGTTGTGGCCATGGCCGGCAAGCAGCCGGCTTTGTCCCCCAACCCCAAAGATTATGATGCGCAGGGCTCCTTCCAGCCGGCCAAGGAGACGAAGAAGATACTTCTGGACCCGGAGAACCCGGAAAGGTTTGCCGTCATTGGGGCAAACCTGGACAGTAAATAGGAAGGCGAGCTCGTCGACTTCCTCCGTGAGAATCGGGATGTCTTCGCACGGTCCCCAAAGGACATGCCAGGTGTCCCGAAGGATTTCGCCGAGCACAAATTGCATGTCCGAGCCGACGCAAAGCCGGTCAAGCAGCCCCTCCGCCGACTGTCAGAAGAGAAGCGAAGAATCGTAGATGAAGAGATAGCCAAGCTCCTCGCCGCTGGCTTTATCATGGAAGTATTTTTTCCAGAGTGGCTTGCCAACCTAGTCTTGGTTTTGAAAAAGAATAACAAGTGGCGTATGTGTATAGACTACACCAGCCTCAACAAGGCCTGCCCCAAGGATCCGTTTGCTTTGCCACAGATTGACCAAGTGATAGACTCCACAGCCGGATGCGAGCTGTTGAGTTTTTTGGATGCCTACTCAGGGTACCATCAAATCAAGTTGGACCCAGCAGACCGACTGAAGACTGCCTTCATCACACCATTCAGAGCTTTCTGTTACCTGACTATGACATTCGGCTTGAGGAATGCCGGTGCCACTTTTCAGCGTTGCATGCAGAAATGCCTCCTCAAGCAACTCGGCAAAAATGCCCACGTCTATGTAGACGACATTGTGGTGAAGACAGAGAAGCGCCGCACCCTGCTGGAGGACCTTAAAGAAACATTCGCCAACTTGCGCCGATTCCAAATCAAGCTCAACCCCGAGAAATGTGTGTTCGGAGTACCAGCCGGCCAGTTGCTAGGCTTTCTGGTCTCCGAACGCGGCATCGAGTGCAACACTGTGAAGATCAAGGCCATCGAGAGGATCGAGATTCCCACCAAATTGCAAGATGTGCAGAAGTTCACCGGGTGCTTGGCCTCCCTAAACCGCTTTATCAGCCGGCTAGGAGAGAAGGCTCTCCCCCTGTACCGACTCATGAAGAAGTCCACTCACTTCGAGTGGAATGACCAAGCCGACCAAGCCTTCCATGAGCTGAAGAAGATGCTGTCCACTCCACCTGTCCTGGTGGCACCGACTGAGAAGGAGCCCATGCTCCTCTACATTGCCGCGACCAGCCGAGTGGTCAGTACAGTTGTCGTGGTCCAACGCCCGGAAGAAGGCCGAGCCCAGCTAGTTCAAAGGCCGGTGTACTATCTAAGCGAAGTACTATCTAACTCAAAGCAAAACTACCCGCACTACCACAAGATGTGCTATGGGGTGTACTTCGCTGCCAAGAAGCTGAAGCCCTACTTCCAAGAGCATCCCATCACGGCCGTGTGCACCGCCCCGCTTGCCGAGATCATAGGCAGCCGGGATGCATCCGGCCGGGTGGCTAAATGGGCCATTGCATTGGCACCATACACAATCTTCTACCAACCCCGCACCGCCATCAAGTCCCAAGCATTGGCCGACTTCCTCGTCGACTGGGCCGAGACCCGGTACCTACCGCCGGCTCCCGACTCTACCCATTGGCGGATGCACTTCGACGGGTCCAAGATGCGCACCGGCTTGGGAGCCGGCATCGTCCTCACGTCTCCCAAAGGCGACAAACTCAGATACACGCTGCAGATCCACTTCGCCGCCTCCAACAACGTGGCCGATTACGAGGCGCTCATACATGGGCTCCGGCTAGCCAAAGAACTCGGCTTACGCCGGATCCTGTGTTATGCCGACTCAGACTTGGTGGTCCAGCAGTCGTCTGGCGACTGGGACGCTAAGGATGCAAACATGGCGAGCTATCGATTCCTCGTACAGTAGATCAGTGGGTACTTCGAAGGGTGCGAGTTCCTTCACGTGGCAAGGGCCGACAACGACCAAGCAGATGCACTGGCACGGATCGGCTCCACCCGACAGGCTATACCGACCGGCGTCTCCCTCCAGCGCCTCCTCAAGCCGTCTCCAGAGTCGGACTCTATCTTCGTACTGCCTGTGCCAGATGCAGCCGGATCCGACTGGAGGAACCCCGCAGGCGGCACGGGGACTTCGACAACTGGCCCAGGGACTGCCATGGTCGCACTCGGCCCGGGGACTTCAGAACCCGGCCCGGGGACTGCAGCAGTCGGCCCGGGGACTGCAGCAACACAGGAAGCGGTGGCCAACTCCAATTCCACGCCACCCGACCCACCCACCCGAGTCATGGTGGCCGCACTAACAGAAGAAGAAGTCACAGCTCCATCATGGGCCCAGCCCATCCTCAAATTCCTAGTCAACAGAGAGCTGCCGGCTGACGAGATCTCAGCAAGCCTAGTGCAACGACGAGCCGGAGCATATGCAATAATCAACAGAGAGCTTGTCAAGAGCAGCGTCACTGGAGTCTTCCAGCGCTGTGTCAAGCCAGAAAAAGGAGTGGCAATCCTCAAGGATATCCATCAAGGCGAATGCGGCCACCACGCAGCCTCAAGATCACTTGTGGCCAAAGCTTTCCGCCACGGCTTCTTTTGGCCGACTGCTTTGGAAGATGCCAAAGAGATAGTCAAGAGCTGCAGAGGATGCCAAGTTTTCAGTTCCAAGCAACACCTGCCGGCTTCTGCACTCAAGACCATTCCCCTCACCTGGCCCTTTGCCATCTGGGGACTGGACATGGTGGGCCCTTTCAAGACAGCCCGCGGCGGCTTGACACATCTGCTTGTCGCCGTGGACAATTTCACCAAGTGGATCAAAGCGAAGCCGATCAAGAAGCTGAATGGGCTGACTGCCGTGACATTCATCACCGACATCACTACTCGGTACGGCGTACCGCACAGCATCATCACCGACAACGGCACAAACTTTGCCAAAGGAGCATTGGCACGTTTCTGCGCGACACAGGGTATTCGACTGGACTTAGCGTCCGTTGCCCACCCACAGTCAAACGGCCAGGTCGAGCGAGCAAATGGACTCATCCTCTCCGGCATCAAGCCCCGACTGGTTGTACCACTTGAGCGATCGGCCGACTGCTGGCTCGATGAGCTGCCGGCTGTCCTCTGGAGTCTGCGTACTACCCCCAACAAGTCAACCGGCTTCACTCCATTCTTCCTTGTATATGGTGCCGAGGCCGTCATCCCAACCGACATCGAGCTCGACTCGCCTCGGATCACCATGTACACGGAGGCGGAGGCCAAGGAAGCAAGAGAAGACGGTGTCGACCTACTGGAAGAAGGCCGGCTGTTAGCACTCAGCCGGTCCGCCATCTACCAGCAAGGGTTGCGCCGTTACCACAACCGCAAGGTCAAGCCAAGATCTTTCCAGGAGGGTGACCTTGTGCTTCGGCTGATCCAGCGAACAGCCGGCCAGCACAAGCTCTCGGCCCCCTGGGACGGCCCTTTCGTCATCAGCAAGGCACTAGGCAACGACTCCTACTACTTGATCGACGCGCAAAAACCAAGAGCACGCAAGAGGGATGACTCCGGCAAGGAGTCGGAGCGACCATGGAACGCGAACCTCCTGAGAAGATTTTTCAGTTGAAAGCAGTATGTATCATGCTACCCTTTCGTATTAAGTACGAAACAACAGGCCCCCCGAGGAGCACCCGGGGACTGCCTTCATTTATCTATGAGCGACGTGTGTCATATCCATGAATGTATTATTACATTTGATTTCCTGTCTGGCACCGGGTTCGACTAGTCGGCCCGGGGACTGGCCGCCTTAAGCTATATTAAAGTTCTACCTGAAGTCAGACAAGTAGTGTGCCGGCTCCCGAGTCCTCTCTTGTTGAAAGTCGCAGCTCGAAGAACCGACTGTCCGACTAGCAAGAGCCAAGGCAGAAAGGATGCCCACACGAAAAAAGGCTAAGGACTAATGAACTTGTATAACGAAAAGACGGCCTCCGACCACGCTTGCCGGCTGTCAGAACAGTCGGCTGGCCGGCTTCCCAAACACTTTGCTATAATCCAACAAAGCTAGAGTACTTGCCCGCCCAATTGGCCAAGCACCTCTCCAGCCACAGATTGCAGAGCAACTGTCTGACTGGGGAGGCGGCAACCAAGGGAGGGCGGCAAAGGAAACAGCAGAAGGATGAAAAGCAAAGGACAAGGAAAAGCCAAACACTTGCATAAGTCATATATACATATAAAGCCCCCAACAGGCCGGCAATCGACATAGTTCGAATACACCCCCAGTGGGTGGAATTGTGTAAACTTAACAGAACATTGTTCCAAAAGTGACAAGACAGGAAAATAAAAGATAGCAGACTAGACTAAAGGTGCGACGTGGGAGCCGGGTTGGTCGGTGGAGACGGCGTCGCCGGCTGAAGGAGTTGCCGGCTGGCGGGTCTCGGCTTGATCACCACCGATGGCAGGCGACGCACCCGCGCGCGATGTGTTGCTGGAGGCACGGTCAAGCTGAGGCTGGCCGGCCGCCCCACCATCCGGCCCGGCGTCTTCACCCTCCTCCTCCTCTTCTTCGCCCTCGTCGCTGGAGTCGATCTCCTCTGCCGAGTCTTCGCCGTCTGCCGGGTTCAGCCCGAACCATTCCTCCGGCTGGGCAACACCGTTGTCATCTACCCCAGGAGCGAAGGCGCTGGTGTCGGTGTAGTTGGCGATCGCCGAAGCCCGCCGAATGATAGCCGGCCGCGCCGGGTCCAGCTCCGTGTCGGCCTGCTGCCGCCAGGTAGCCCGCTGGTCCAGACTCAGGCCGGGATACCAGGCCTTGACGAACTCCAGCGCCCGCCTGGCGCCGGACCGAGCCGCCGAAGCCTTCCAGGCTTCGAAGCGGCCGACTGCCACCTCCAGCCAGTCGGCAGTCCGACTAGGGGTGCGGGGAACCACTTCGCCGGGCCAGAGGGCGGCCAACACCTGCGCCCCGGCATGTTGAAGCCGGCGGAGCAGTCGATGAGCCAGCTAAAGGCGGGCCTGGATCGCCAAGAGCTGCTCCTCCAGCGACCGGCTAGCGTTTGGTGCAATCTCGGCGCCAGCCTGCCTCCGTGCCTCGCGGCGGGCCTCGATGATCTGGTTGGCAGCGGTAGAGTAGCCAGGGAAGTACTCTGCGCAAGAAAGAAAGAGAGAGAAGAGAAAACACCAAGTCAGAAAACGAGCCAAAAGTGGCAGGCGGCAAGAAAGGACGAAACAGAAGGCGGCTTACCGTCAACCAAATCTTTGATCTGGCCATAGCCATTGACCAGCATCTGCCTTGCTTCGGCCCAGCCAGCCGCCTCTGTCTCATACTCGGCCTGGAGGGCGGCTTCGCTGTCCTGCACTGCCTTCAGAGCCGCCTTGTGGCTCTCCTCCTGGTCGGCCAACCTCTTGGCCAGGCGGTCACGTTCCTACACCAAGGCGGCAAACTCGGCCTCCTTAGCACGAAGGGCAGCCTGAGACCCTCCCAGCTATGCCCTTAGACTGGCGTTGGCCGCTGCAGGGACGACAGAAAAAGAAGAGGCAATAAGTAGAAGTCGTCAAGGAAGATCCGACCCGACTGCTCAGGGGTCGGCCCGAATCTCAGGGACTACACCCAGTGGGTGCTGACGCGCCCCCACGTGAGATAAAGGACGAAGCACTTACCCCGGCTCTCAGTTAGGTCAGCGGTCTTCTGGGTCAGCTCCCGAGCCTGGGAGTTGAAGGCGGCCGCGCGAAGATTGTGGTAGTCCTGCAAGACAGGCAGAAGAGCGAAGTAAGAGCAAGAACAGCAAAACTAGATCCACTAAGAAGTTCCAAGCCGCCTGCTCAGCAGCCGACTCGGAACTCGGGGACTACACCCAGTGGGTGCGCTGACGCGCCCCCACGGAAGAAACCAAGATCAAAAAGAAGCAAGATAAGAAGACTAACCGGGGTTGCCGCCCGCGTCGCAAGGAACTCGTCGTTGTATTTCCTCAGCGCCGTAGCCTGGGCCTGGAGCCGGGAACGGACGTCCTGCGCGGCCACATTCATCACGGCAGTCCCTCCACCCGGCATCCACCCTGAGGTGGCGCTGGCCGCCTCCATATCCTGGGCCGACGAGCTGGAGCCCGCGGCCGGCTGCGGCTCCGACGCAGCCTTCTGCGGCTCTGATGCGGCCTTCCCCGCGCGCTGGCGCGGCGGCGTCCGGACCACCAGATCAGTCCTCGTGGCCGGCTCGACCCCGGCCGACTGCGCAGGCGGCAGATCAGGCCGGCCGCCTTGAGCCACCCCAGTCGGCGTGGTCGGTGCCGCCGCCCTCTCCAGGATGACGACGTCGTCATCCCTCTCCAGCCACGGCTGGTCACCGCCGGCTTCTTCTGGCGGGGGCTCCGGGGCCCCAGGCGCCGCGATGCGCAGTGGGTTGACAAGCAAGGCCCCCTCCGCCATCGCCACGACCGCAGCCTCTTCTTGGGCCTTGGCTGCGGCGTCAGCGCGCGCCTTCGCGGCCTCCTCCTCTTGCGCCGCCTTGGCGGCGGCCGCCCTCAACGCCTCCGCCTCCCGCGCCTCCCGCTCCTCTCGCGCCTCCCACGCGTTCCGCTCCGTCGCCTCCTGAAGATCGGCACGGGGGTCCATGCGGCGAGTAGTGCTCCCAGATCCTCCCAGCGACCCAACGACGGAGCCGGCAGCAGCCCGCTCGAGCGACAATGGAGCCCTGGTTTTTTGGAGAAAAGACCAGGATTCAGGAGCTACCAGAGAAAAGAAAAAAGAATACACGAAGGAGTGTATACTTACGCCGACACCGTCTGCGGCTACTTCACCGCCTTGCGGAAGCGGGCCGCCTTCGCAGCCGCCTCCTCCCGCCTGGTCGCCGCTGCCCCGCCTCTGGGTTTCTTCGGCCGACTGCCGAACAAGCCCGGCGCGGCACGTCGCTTTTGCCCGCCGCCCCGAGCAGGTGGCGCAGTGGAGGAACCCGTGCCATGGCCAGGCGCCGGCTGGCGGCGTGGGACGACTTCAGCCTCGTCATTGTCCGGCCAGTCGTCGAAGCTGACTCCAAGCCCGGAGCCGCCTGCTTCGCCGCCGGCTTGGCCACCGCCCACCTCAGTGTTGTCGTCCATAGCGGCCGCCCCCAAGTCGGGGTCTTCCAGATCGTGCTCCGTCCGGTTGGGGACGAATCGGCGCTCCGCGTCCGACCCGCCTGCAGGCCGAAGGAGAGGGCTCTATTGAGACAAGCCGACTAGTCAAAGTCGGCCAAAAGGAACTCGGCGACAAAATTGAGAGAAGAGAAAGAGAAAAAGAGAGCATACCGTGGGTGGTAGATGGGCTCGGCAATATGGCTTCTTGCCGAACTGCCACTCTGCGGAGAGCTTGCAATTCATCGTGCGGCATGTCTTTGGTGCACATCCGGCTCGGATCGAGCTGGCCGCTCATCTGACAGATCAGATGAGGGCGGCTCTGGAGCGGGAGCACCCGGCGCGTGACGAAGGCGGCCAGCAGGTCGGGCCCCGACAAGCCCTCCGACTGGATCATTGCCCGCACTTGGGCGACAGCTGCGGTTCCAGCCGGCGTCAGCGTCACGGCCCGATAGGACAACTGGGGCCGCCTGCCTACCGGTGGGCCGGCTACGTAAGCCGGCAGATTGACGTAGTCGCCCTGCGGGGCGACGTTCTTCACGTAGAAGTATGACTTCTCCCATAGCTTCACCAACTGGATCAGCGTGATGACGGGGAAGTGTCACGACCGGTTTTTCAATAAAATAATTATTGAGAAACCAATCCCTGCTACGGACCAGCGAGGAAGAACTCCTTCTCACTGATAGACAATACATTGGTCACAGAAGAAAAATACCAGGAGTACTAAATATAATACAAAGTTGAGCAGAGACTGCCCAACAATTTATTACATGCACGCCGATAAAACAATACGGCGGATAGGGTGGCAAACTTCTAACTCACGATAATAACGGTGGTGGAAATATCATCGCGAAGCGAGTGACATGATTCCAGAAAACTACACCTCATCGAGCGTCGGAGTGAGGCTCGAGAATACTTATTGCGGGTGGCGGAAGCGTAAACGATACAAGTGACCAATATCCGGGATCGCGCAGGACTGACTGGGACTACTCTAGGCGTCGGACGCGCTATCAAACTCTTCATCCAAGAGATCGCCTTCGTCAACATCTGGCCAAATCAACAAGCCAGGTGAGTACTATGAAAGTACTCGCAAGACAGTTCGGACATAAGGTATAACAAGTGCAAACATGGAGCACATGAATAAGTTAACCAGTGCGATCAGACACAGAGATAATAAATACTGGGTCCCAAGCGAGGGTCTGAATGACGCCTCGAGCGGAAACTGCAGAATAGTAATACTGGTACCAAGCGAGTGTCTGAAAGACTCCTCGAGAGGAAAATCCGGAATAATAATACAGGTGCCAAACGAGTGCTGAAAGACTCCTCGAGAGGAAAATGCGGAATAAAAATACAGGTACCAAACGAGTGTCTGAAAGACTCCTCGAGAGGAAAATGCGGAATAAAAATACAGGTGCCAAACGAGTGTCTGAAAGACTCCTCGAGAGGAAAATGCGGAATAAAAATACAGGTGCCAAA